>NC_141879.1:754421632-754541632 GCF_056163025.1 Triticum urartu | reverse complement strand
TATTATACATAAAGGCGGATATGACACAAAGGGTATGGTGGCATAAGTACTGACTCGTAATAAAAGTGGTGGTGGATATGTCATAGTGAAGTGGGTGACATGACTCCAAAATCTTACAGCTCATCAAGCGCCGAAGTGGGGCTCGATGATTTTATTTGGGTAGCGGAAGCGTATATACTACAAGTGACCAACTTCAGGATCGCATGGGACTGACTGGGACTCCTCTAGGCATCGGACTCGCTATCGAACTCTTCATCCATAAGATCGCCTTCGTCAACATCTGGCCAAATCAACAAGCCAGGTGAGTACTTTGAATGTACTCGCAAGACAGTTTGGACATAAGATATATCAAATGCAAAAATGATGCACATGAGCAGATTAGTAATGCACACTCAGGTAATTAATTTGCACTGCACGATAAATAAAAGGAAGTCAGGCGGTAGTCCTCCCGAAATCCCAATAAAGTAGCTGAAGACCGATCGGGTGTCTAAAGCGACGCCTCGAAGGGCAAAATAAATTAACATGCCGCAGTCGGGCGTCAGGGCGACACCACATAAAGGGCTTATATCAAAAGGAAATAACAAGAATGCCATAGTCGGACGTCTGAGCGACATCACATAAAGGGCTTATATCAAAAGAAAATGACGAGAATGCCACAGTCGGACGCCTGAGCGACATCACATAAAGGGCTTATATCGAAAGTAAATAACAAGAATGCCACAGTCGGACGTTTGAGCGACATCACATAAAGGGCTTATATCAAAAGTAAATAACAAGAATGTCACAGTCGTACGTCTGAGCGACATCACATAAAGGGCTTGTATCAAAAGTAAATAACAAGAATGCTACAGTCGGACGTCTGAGCGACATCACATAAAGGGCTTATTTTTCATCATTCGAATTCAAGTAGCTCATGAATTTATATCATCCCAAGGAAATACTGAGTACTTAATAATAAACTGGTTAGTCCATCCACAGGAGTAACATTCAGCCGGGTTTACCACTCTCAGTTTCATGTTTATCCACCGGAGACTGTCACTGACACTAAGACTAACGCTGAGACGGACACTGAGACTAACGCTGATACTGACATCGATATGTTGATAAAGTCCTTGACCATGGACACGGTTACTCGAATGGTTTTGACTCTGCAGAGTTTGTACTCTTTACTCACAACCAACAGATTTCAGTAGTCACAAAGGACTAGTTCCGTTTACGGTATTTTAGAAGAAACACATCTAACCCGTACACACCCATTCCACATTCCACTGCCAGGAATCACCCTAGGCAACGTTCAAGAAAAACTCTAAGACGGGGAGGCCACAACCTCGAATAGCATGGGATCAAATTTATATCGCTTGCTCTAAGGGGTGCCCCCTCTCGGTCCCAACCGGAAACACCCATGCCCCCTGACTGGATGACGGGCTTTAATCCAGGGCCATGGAACCCTCAACATGGCCCCTCTATTTGGTGTGTACAAGGAAAGAGGTTTGCAATTGACTAGACCGCATTCTTTGCAGAAGACATGTGGCAGCACGAAAAAGGGGACGAACGGGGACATGACTTGATCCACGTTAATACTGGAGTTAAACGGTTGACATAAGACTGGCATGCTTCAACAATACCAGCTTACAACCTATCATGCCACCACATGATCAGGTTATCTCACCATCATATGAACACATCAAATTTCGAAGCTCACTTGTAGCTTGCCTTGCATGCAATATAACATTCACTAATGCTTATATAAACATGCCATGAGAAAAACAACTCAAGCAAACATGCAAAACACTCATCATATCAAAGGTTCAAACATGCTTGCCTGGTTCGGAGTAGTCGGAGTCTAGCTCGGTGAAGTTTGCGGCTCCGTCACCTCCTTCGGTATCTACATTATAAATAATCGGGTACTAACGTAAATACCGTGTGTTCATAAAAATTGCTCCAAATATTTCTCAAATAAATATGATAAATAACTAGACAGAAAAATAAAGATGGCAGAAAAAGAATCAACTCAAAATCATCTTTTGTTTAAAAGTTATAAAGGTTTTAGTCCAGGGACTAATCTATGATGAAACATAAATTTTCCAGGGGCTAGTTTATAAAAACAGAAAATGTTTCGGTTAGAAATATGCCAACCCAAAGGGAACACGTACTTTGCCCGAAGGCGCTTTCAGAAAACGTTTCGAATAAGAAGGGAGAGGCTGACGAGGGGGTCCCGCTTGTCAGGTTTGAAATTCAAAACAAAGTCCACCGGCGCCCGAGGCTTGCGGTGGTCGCCGGCGTCGATCCACGGCGAGGTAGGGGGAGTGGATGGTACCTACTATCGATGTCAAAACCGGCGGATCTCGGGTAGGGGGTCCCGAACTGTGCGTCTAGGCGGATGGTAACAGGAGACAAGGGACACGATGTTTTACCCAGGTTCGGGCCCTCTTGATGGAGGTAAAACCCTATGTCCTGCTTGATTAATATTGATGATATGGGTAGTACAAGAGTAGATCTACCATGAGATCAAGGAGGCTAAACCGTAGAAGCTAGCCTATGGTATGATTGTTGTATGTTGTCCTACGGACTAAAACCCTCCGGTTTATATAGACACCGGAGAGGGTTAGGGTTACGCAAAGTCGGTTACAATGGTAGGAGATCTAAATATCCGCATCGCCAAGCTTGCCTTCCACGCCAAGGAAAGTCCCATCCGGACACGGGACGAAGTTTTCAATCTTGTATCTTCATAGTCCAGGAGTCCGGTTGAAGGTATAGTCCGGCCATCCGGACACCCCCTAATCCAGGACTCCCTCAGTAGCCCCTAAACCAGGCTTCAATGACGACGAGTCCGGCGCGCAGATTGTCTTTGGCATTGCAAGGCAGGTTCCTCCTCCAAGTACTTCATAGAAGATTTTGAACACCAGGATAGTGTCTGGCTCTACAAAATAAGTTTCCACATATTGCCATAGAGAGAATAATATTTCCACCAATCTAATCTGCTGACGTATCCCGTAGCGTGACATCACACTATGGCCAAGCCTTTATTCGAATCGTTTTTACTTCCCCACCTCAGCGCATTTTGCGAGGCGGTTTCCTTGGCACGTCTTGTCAAAGCAGAGATCGTGTCCCCTCATTTACGGGATTCTCATCAATACGGACGTTGGTAACCCAACCGCGCCATTTATCATGGCGCTTGGGAGATAAGCGAGTTTTATCAGGCTGGTGGGGACGCATAGCCGCATCCGCCCATATAAGGGGATAAGGATCCAGCTTTTTCACCTACGCCTTCTTCCTCCTTTGCCTATCCATTCTTCACGCACTCGAGCTCCAACGCCCAAGTCCGCACTTCCCACCTCGACCTACTCCAGCCATGTCCGGAGCGGGAGGCAAGTGGATGGTCTCCTCCGTCACGGAGGGACACATCAAAAAACTGAGGAAAGCCGGATACTTGTCTAACGACATCGCGCACCGGCCTCCCGACAAGGGGCAGCTCCTCCCCACCCCAAGGCCCCATGAGAGGGTAGTATTCCTTCCGCACTTCCTCCGCGGACTGGGTTTTCCTCTCCACCCATTCGTCCGGGGGCTCATGTTCTACTATGGCCTGGATTTCCACGATCTGGCCCCGAACTTTGTCCTCAACATCTCGGCGTTTATCGTCGTGTGCGAGGCTTTCCTCTGCATCCGCCCCCATTTCGGCCTATGGCTCAAGACTTTCAACGTCAAGCCAAAGGTGGTGTGCGGCAACCAGGCGGAGTGTGGAGGCGCCAAGGCGGACAAGATGGCCAACGTCCTATGGCTCGAGGGCTCCTTTGTGGAGACCCTGAAGGGGTGGCAGTCAGGGTGGCTTTACATCACCGAGCCGCGCGATCCGGAATGGATCGCAGCCCCTGAGTTCCGTTCCGGACCCCCCACGCGGCTCACGTCCTGGAAAGAGACGGGCCTGTCATGGGGCTACAAAGAAGAGGTGACTGGAATGCAAACATGCATCCAAACCCTGGTGAACAAGCAGCTCAAGCTTGTCAATGTAGTCCAGGTTATCACTAGTAGAAAACAGGGCATTTGTCCCGGTTCGTAAGGGACTTTAGTCTCGGTTCATGAACCGGGACTAAAGGGTCGTTACTAATACCTCCCCCCTTTAGTCCCGGTTCAAACCAGAACCGGGACAGATGGGCCTCCACGTGGCCGCAGCCGGCAGCCCAGGCAGGGGGGCCTTTGGTCCTGGTTGATGACATAAACCGGGACCAAAAGGCTTCCACGCGTCAGCAACTGGTTGGAGCTGAGGTTTTTCTTTTTTTTTAAAAAGTGGCTGTTTTAGGGGTTTAGGGGGTTATTTTAGGTTGTTATTAGCTAGCTAATAGAGAGAAGTGTCCTCTCTTATATCTTCATCCTTGGTTTACCAACGCTACTGCTATGTTCATTTCACCCACAGATATATATATAATAACTCATGCATGCTCGCATCATACATCATCATATATAATAACAATTCCTACTAATTAATCAAGCATCATCATACAACTTCTACTCGTTATTAGTAATAAGTCATACGATCATCATCCTCATAGTCATCGAACCCAACCCTACATAATTGTTCTTAGCACATGATCATCAGTATCAGGTAGGACCTAAACACACTTAAGGTAAAATAGCATAAAACAATATAGACCCTGACTCTCCATTATGAAGAATGGAGATCATCCTGTCTCCAATTCTTGCGCCTCGCTTCCTTTTGCTTCCAAGAAGCTCCTTACGACTGTCCATACATTTTTTCCATTCTTTGATTGTCATGTCTCCACTTCTTATAGAAATCCGGTATGGACAGTTGAGATTCATAGGATGACCTGGATATATGTTCAAAACACGAAGGCTGCCGCCATTCTGATACATCAAATGAGGCACACAATCCTCTGGGATTCTCTGTTGAAAATTTGAATAGTTTAAATTTGAATTTTTTAAGATTTGTGTGAACCACTAGTTTATGAATAACTTTACTATTTATTTTTTCATTTCTACTTAGAACTAAATACTTATAGTTTTTAGTGATTTCTTATTTCTTTTAGGTCACAAAAAATAAAAACTTCTCTGTTAGTGAACATAGATGCACTTATAGAGAAAATTAAACATAAATTCATAATTAATTTCTATTTATGAATTTAGGTCCAATTTCCTCTATAGGTGCATCTATATTCACTTTGAGAGGAGCTCAACAACGCAGAGAGGGACGGGCTTATAAACAGGTGTGGGCGCCCTTCGGTTGGCGAGGTGGGACTAAACTCTGGGCCAACCCTTTAGTCCCGGTTCGTGGCATGAACCGGGACTAAAGGGGAGCCTTTGGTCCCGGTTGGTGGCATGAACCGGGACCAATAGTGGTGGGCCAGGAGCGAGGCCCATTGGTCCCGGTTCGTCCCACCAACCGGGACCAAAAGGTCCAGACGAACCGGGACCAATGGCCCACATGGCCCGGCCGGCCCCCTGGGCTCACGAACCGGGACCAATGCCCCCATTGGTCCCGGTTCTGGTCTGAACCGGGACTAATGGGCTGCCCCGGCCTGGACCGTTGGCTCCTTTTCTACTAGTGTATGCTCGTCCGCCGGATCCTCCCGTGTCAACAACGGGATTTCAACCTATGGGAGTTCGACCCGGCGCAGCACCAAACTCTGAGCAGGCTCTTCGACACGACGTACGAAGATGTCTGGAAGGTGCTATTCAAGGGCGCCAAGGCTCCCGTATCTGCTTCCGAGGATCGCGGATTCAGCACACAGCGTCAAGCTAGTGCAGTGAGCTATTTTTACCTTTTATAGGATGTTAGTTTTTCATAGTCTGACTCTATGCGGGATCTAAACTCCCTTACCTTTGACAGGATTGGTAGGTGAAGTCCGGACAGATAGACTGTCCGACTCCTTTGCCCGGAGAACCAGCCAATGCTCGCTTAGCGAAGCTGCTGGCTCCGGCACCTTATGTGGTGCCGGAGAAGAAGGCCATGAAGAAGGCCACGGGGACTCGAAATAGTTACCGGTGCTTGGAGGTGTCGGATTCATCATCCGACGAATCCGAGACACGCTCCTCCCGTGAAAACGATGAGGAGGAAGAAGAACCCTCTCCCCCTCCAGCGGGAGGAGGAAAGAAGAGGAAGGCCACCCCAACAGGGGAGGCCGAAGGGTCCAAGAAGGGGAAGACCCTTCCTCCGGACTACTCCACCGACGCCAACGACGGCGAAGAGGAGTGGCCGCACAGGGCCAAGCACCCGACGAAATCGTAAGTATTCGGATACCAGAGTGATTCATAGTACTCCTTTATGGCACAGCCTTTCCTTATGTCGAATACAATTATGCAGCCCGCCCAAAGCTGGGCTTGATGAGTCGTCGAGCGGCTCCCTGGATTCGTCGGATGTGAATTCACTTCCGACGGCTACCTCCCCTCGCCCTACGGACGACGCCGAAGTGTTGTCCCAACAGGTTCCAAGCCAGGAGGAGGTGGTCCTGGAGGCGCCACAAGGCGACTTCCCGGACTTCTGGAGTAAAGGGGATAAGACCCCCCAGGGCTCCAAGTCTGGCTTTGAGCCGGACACCGCGTCGGAATCTTCAATGGTTCCGGAGTGCGGTAGGTGAACTCCTTCCAAGAGGAGCAAGCCTACTGAGCCAGCGGCCCCTGTCCAACCGGAGGCGCCGGACAATCTGCTGGAGGTGCTTAAAGGCGCCTCCATCGACGAAGAGCACCGCACTGTTATGAGTGCGGTGATCCAGAAGGTTCAGTCCGCCAAGAGCGGACTGACTAAAGCTTGTGCCAGCCTTCTAACAGGCTTTGAGGTAAGTAAAGAATATGTAAAAATATTACCGCATAGACAGTAGCCCCTGATGCTCTGTTTGGCGTTCGGAAAGAAAATCCGAATAGAGGATCTAATAAATTTCGCAGGAGTCTAACAAAAAATGAGTTAATATGCGTATGCAGGCTTCGCTGCTAGCGACTGCCGCACTGACTGCGGAGGTGGGCACACTGAAGCAGGGCCTCGAGCGGTCTGAGGAAGAGCTCGGCCTTGCCAAGCGGCAGCTCAAGGAGAAAGAAGGTAAGAGATACCTTACAGAAAAATATGTAAAAGATGCAATTGCAAAAAATGACAGGATTAACGTGGCTTATTGTAGGGCCACAACTGAGGTTGCGACCCTCAAGCAAGCGCTGGCCGAGGCCGAGAAGAGAGTGGCCGCGGAGCGCACCGAGCGGGAGAAATATGAGGCGCAAGTTGGCGAGGTTCGGCAAGAGCTCCAGGATCTCATGGAAAAACATGAGAGTTTGGAGCTTGACTCAAGGACGCAAGCGTCCGAGCTCGCGGAGGCTATTGAAAATGCCAAGTCTGCCAAGGCCGAATCCCCGAAGGCCCTCCAGGAGTTGGATGCGGTGAAAAAGATAGCGGCGGGTAAGGCATTCTTTATGCAAAGCAAACATATAAAAGTGAGCTACTTGTTACTTACCCGAATCCGGAGCTCTCCAGGAGCATTCGCAGATCTTTCCCGTAGTGTGTCCGATGCCGCCGTATTCTACCGAGCCGAGGAGGACAGCTCGACGGAGAAGGTGTTCTGGTCTCAGTATGCTGAGGCCGGACACCCTGTGCCCTTGAGCGACCAGCTGAAGCAGCTGGTCGAGCTCCACAAGGCGGCCGAACAGGCCATGAAGGGCCTTATAGTTCGGCTGTGGCCTGGAGAGGCTCTGCCTGGGAGCTACTTCGGGCTGGTGCGGCGGCTGGTGGAGGCTTGTCCAAGGCTCGAGGTCATCAAGCGCTCCGTCTGCATCGAAGGTGCCCGTAGGGCCCTTGCCCGTGCTAAGGTGCACTGGGGCAAGCTGGATGCGGAGAAGCTTGTGAAGGACGGGCCACCGCCGGGGAAAGAGCATCGCAAGCCCGAGAATTATTATAAGGATGTTCTGAAGGGTGCCCGCCTTGTGGCGGATGAATGTGCCAGGGATGTAATTGTTTAGTAAACTCGCTCATTTTGTCCTGTGCGCTGAAAACTTGTTCATATGCGCTAAGCAATGCTTTCTGAATTTAAAATATTACCTTTTGTGCGGCCGTTTATCAAAAATTGAGAGATGGCGAGTCGTCGGCTTCTGCCCCCTGCCACTAGTGCTGGGGTGTTCGGGATAAACCTGAGCGCTCTTTTTCCCATGTTTGGGTCCTTTGAGGGAGGCGCTCAGCACAACGAACAAGGCAATCGGACTATAATGCTTGAACACTCTCACTTAGCCATAGAATTCTATAATTTTAAATTTCGACGAAGCCCCTAGTATTTGGAAGACCGAGTTCGGGGCGCTATCCACGCCTTTGGCTGGACAAAGCCGACTCCTCGCTCTAAGCGGCATAAGTCTTTAGGGACTCGAAAAACCTCTCGAACAGCGACCGGTCTCTCGCTTCATCATGACAGTCAGTTTTAGCTTTCTCTACTGAGGTGCTCAGCCCAGCTCAACTGGGGCACAATCGCAGTAGTTCTCCTAGTGCTACCTTGAGCTGCAATTTTTATCGTCTTCCTGTGATGATGAGTAAGAATTACAGTCCGATTGAAGCAGTCGGTAAATCCCTTGTTGGTGGTTAACCAGTCCATTCCTAGGATAACATACAGTCCATTATTTTCCAATACAATGAGATTTCCCTGAAACTTTAGTCCCTCAATCTCAATAACCACACCTTGACAGTAACTCTGAGTGATTTGCTTAATCCCGGGAGACTTGATGATCATGGATTTTTTCAAGGGAAGCATCGAAAAATCATGTTGCAAAGCAAATTTCTTTGAAATGAATGAGTGAGAAGCTCCAAAATCAAACAAAACCGTGGCAGGTATTGTGTTGACAGGGAACGTACCGAGTACGATATCTGGGGCATCCTGTGCTTCCTCCTTGGTCACATGGTTCAAGTGACCCTTCTTGTGATTGTTATTGGGGTTGAAGTTGTTACGCTTGGGGGCCGGATTATTTCCACTGCTGTTCGGCTTGGGGGCCGAGTTTCTTGGTTTTGGGCACTGTTTGGCATAGTGTCCTTCCTCTCCACAAGCGTAGCAAGTAACACCTGGGCGATACGAAAAATCCTTGTCCCTTGCATGAAATTTTTTGTTTGGGCGTGGAACATTGGTCGTGGATTTGTTCGCTCCAATTTTCTGGAAATCAGTCTTGTTCCGGTTGTTGCGAGCATGAGTAGTCTTGTCCCTTTTGCGCTTGCGAAAATCCTCCAAGCTGCGGCACTCATTTTCCAATGTAATAGCTTTGTCCACAAGTGTTTTGAAATCCGGAAAGGTGTGTACGACCAGCTGGCATTTAAGTGCTGGTGCCAGACCGTCCATAACTTTTTCCATATTTTTATTTTCAGTCATATGCTCTTCGTTGGCATAACGAGATAATTGAGTAAACTGACTATTGTACTCAGTCACTGTCATGCTTCTCTGCTTGAGGTCATCAAAATCCCTTTTCTTGATCTTCATAATGCTTCTAGGAATGTGCGCCCCACGAAAACCTTCTTTAAATTCTTCCCAGGTGATGTTATTTTCATTGGGGTGCATGTGTAGGAAATTTTATGTTGACAAATCAGCATTCCATTTGCCTTTGCCAACCGCAGAAAATTCCTCTTTGGCAATATGTCTTGACAAAGCAACAGGATTACTTGGCTCAGTATGGCCAATGCCAGTAATAAGGACATCATCATCTTTTTCTTCACCAGTTTGTGCTGGGGTCGCCGGTTTGTCAGTATTCTTTGCTGGACTAGCCGGTTTATCAGTCCGGATAGGGCTTGTCGGCTGATCAACATGGCCTGTGGTATCAACATCTGCCTGTTCAGTGACAAAGTCATGGTCTTGCGGTGGCGGGTCATTCAGCACATCATCAAGATTGGCCTCTTCAGGATCTGGTATTTTGTCCGGTTCAGCAGCGGTATTTTCCTCTGCCGTTTTGTTCAGGCAAGCTTTCTTGCTTGGTATGGGCTTGGCCATGAGAAAAATTAAGAAGGATCAGTACATCATATGTTAAAGTAATATATCAAAGATATAAGACGGAATATGACTTACCCAAGCACTATTTTGAGAGGTGGAAGCTTGGTGGCTGATGACTCGCCAGAGGATGAATGAGAAGTGCCCTGATAATTGGAATCAGACGGATTAAGAGGTTGACGAAAACAACCCGCTTTAGGGCGTGAAGTAGCAAGAGAATTAGAGACCTCTGAACGGCGTTTCTAAACCAGATTGTTTGGTAAACCGGTGGAGGTAACTACCTGGCCGCTATGCCGAGTTGTGCGGCGAGCCTCATGCTGTTGTGTCTTCACAAGAAAGTTTGGGTCCAAATAAGCAAGAGGATGAGAAAATTTAACTTTCCGGTTTGCCCGACGGACTTTTAGTGAAGGCAAAGGATTTGAATCATAGGAAAGAACGATTACCTCTGCAGCATCGGCATGACTGAATTCAACATCGTCCTGGCAATAATCATCATCAGTAAGACGTATGAAACATAAATCAAGTGAGTCAAGTTCTACCTCAAGATCCGGGTTACCCACATCATCATCAGCCGGTGGATCGGAGGATGCAGTGGTTCTCTTCGTGTTAGTAGGTTTCTTCACAACTCTGGTCTTGTTCCGGGTTGGCTTCACCGATTTATCTTGTGGAGGTTTCTTGTTCCATAATGGATCATCGCCATGTAAAAGATAATAACATTTTTAGATACTATTTGGACAGAAGCAATTTCAGATATACAGATGGTATGATTTTTACCGCTGGTGGTTTGTTGATGGCGCAAAAGGGAAGTAGGCCGGTTTGAGCACAGGTCTCTTCCGGTTCATTTAACATATTTTTGACAGCTTCAGTAACTTCGTCGTTGGTCAGTTGGATGTCAATGTGACGCAGAGCATCCTTTACATCTCCTGTATATTCGCACATCAAACCGGGGTGTCGGTGTCAAAACTGGCGGATCTCGGGTAGGGGGTCCCGAACTGTGCGTCTAGGCGGATGGTAACAGGAGACAAGGGACACAAAGTTTTACCCAGGTTCGGGCCCTCTCGATGGAGGTAAAACCCTACGTCCTGCTTGATTAATATTGATGATATGGGTAGTACAAGAGTAGATCTACCACGAGATCAAGGAGGCTAAACCCTAGAAGCTAGCCTATGGTATGATTGTTGTATGTTGTCCTACGGACTAAAACCCTCCGGTTTATATAGACACCGGAGAGGGTTAGGGTTACACAAAGTCGGTTACAATGGTAGGAGATCTAAATATCCGCATCGCCAAGCTTGCCTTCCACGCCAAGGAAAGTCCCATCCGGACACGGGACAAAGTCTTCAATCTTGTATCTTCATAGTCCAGGAGTCCGGCTGAAGGTATAGTCCGGCCATCCGGACACCCCCTAATCCAGGACTCCCTCAGTAGCCCCTATACCAGGCTTCAATGACGACGAGTCCGGCGCGCAGATTGTCTTCGACATTGCAAGGCGGGTTCCTCCTCCAAGTACTTCGTAGAAGATTTTGAACACAAAAGACAATGTCCGACTCTGCAAAATAAGTTTCCACATATTGCCGTAGAGAATAATATTTACACAAATCTAATCTGCTGGCGTATTCCATAGCGTGACATCACACTACGGCCAAGCCTTTATTCGAATCGTTTTTACTTCCCCACCTCAGCGTATTTTGCGAGGCGGTTTCCTTGGCACGTCTTGTCAAAGCAGAGATCGTGTCCCCTTTATTTACGGGATTCTCATCAATACGGACGTGGGTAACCCAATCGTTCCCGTTGGCATGTTTTCTCGATTAAAGACGAGTCCCAAACGGTTATGGGGAGGGCTCTTGGTATTCAACCTCTTATAAAGAGACCAAGGCCTTACTCCTTTCTTTCAATCTCAAACGAGTTCGCCCGTTGCCTCGAGTTCCAACACCCTAGGCTCCAGATTTCAGGTGCTTCGGACCTTCGACAATGTCCGGTTCTGACCTTCAAGGCCGATGGATGCCCTCCTCCGTCACGGAGGAGGACGTGCTAAAGTTGAGAGAGGCCAAGTTCTTGACCGGTGAAATTTCGCATAGGCTGCCTGCTCAAGGGCAGGCTATTCCCAGTCCCAAGACCGGTGAGAGCGTGGTGTTCATGTCTCACTTCCTTCGGGGGTTAGGCTTCCTGATGGATCCCTTCGTGAGGGGGCTAATGTTCTATTATGGGTTGGAATTTCACAACTTAGCTCCGGAGTCCATCCTCCATGTTTCCTCATTCATCGTCGTGTGTGAAGCATTCCTCCATGTTACTCCTCACTTCGGACTATGGATCAAGACCTTTAAAGTAGAGCTGAAGATGATCGAGGGACGGCACGCAGAGTGCGGAGGCGCTGTTATAAGCAAGAATGCTGATGCTCCATGGCCCGAGGGCTCTTTTCAAGAGGAGCTCGACTTATGGCAACGAGAGTGGTTCTATATCACCACTCCCAGGGGCACCAAGTGGGTGGCGCCGCCTGCCTTTCGCTCGGGTCCCCCACAACAGCTAGGGTCGTGGGTCAATAAAGGCCTAGACTGGGGGCCATCCAAGGATGTGCCCTTGTTGCAGGGCCGCATCAGGGATCTCTTAGAAAGAGACTTCAGCCTGGTCAAAGTGACGCAAGTCATGCTGATCCGCTGAACCCTGCCCGGCAAACATCGCTCCCTTCGCCTGTAGGAGTTTAATCCGGAGGGACCGCGAGCTCTCCAGCATTTTATGGGCGCAACGCCCGCGGAGATGTATAAACTGTTCTTCGGATCACAAGCAATGTGTCCGGATTTGACCGAGGACGCAGGTCTGAGCTGCAATCGCCCGGATACTCAAGTAAGTAGCCTTGTGCCCGGACTCGCTATCCGTACATTTTTCATAAACTTTCCCCTAAAAGAGCTGTCCTTTTAAACAGGAGTGGATAGCGAAAGCAAAGCTGATCAGGTGTCCGGCTCCCCTCCCCGAGACCACGCCGGATCCCGTGATGGTCAGGATGTTGAAGATTGTGCCTTTGGAGGAAAGCAAGGGAGGGGACAAGGAAACTACGGCCCCCTTGAAGGAGGCTGTTCGGAGGGAAGGAATCAAAAATTCCTCTCCTCAGGGGAAGAAGAGGACCGCCTCTGAAGACCCGGAGACCATGGCCTCAAAACGGGGGAAGAAATCCTCGTCAGAGGGTCCTGTGCCGGGGGATACCTCGGCCAAATTATGCCCTCAAGGGGATCAGCCCTCCACCGAGCCATAAGTAGAAAGAGGTTTTTCTTCGAGAGGAATCCTTGTTTTATATCTAAGAAGAGTAACCGAAAATTTACCTTGTAGTTCGGACCTCAGCCCTTCTCAGCAGAGCTCGTCTTCGGGGGATCTTCTTCCGGATATGATGGAGAGCGGAGTGCCTCCCCCTGCCATACCGCCTTGCGACTCGGGCGACCCTGAGGTATCGTCGAGGAGGGTTTCTCCGAATCCGGCAGGGGCGGAAGGTGGCCATATGGCCCCCCAAGGCTCTCCGCGTCCGGCCTTCGAGAAAGGGCATAGGACGAGTCCGGCACCGTCCGGTGCGCGGTCGGAGGAGCTGAAGAATCTGCTAGGGCGAGCATCTATCTCAGAGGAGCACCATGCATTGATGGGCACGGTGATTGAAAGGATTTCGTCCGCGGAAAGCGGATTGCACGAGGCCGTCAGAAGTTTACTGACGGGTTTTGAGGTATGCGGAATAACGCACCCTTTTGACAGTTGCGCATAAATAAGATGTGCCCTGTGTAGATAGTAGCCCCTGAGACTCTGTGCGTTGTCAAAAGTGACGGCGCGCAGAGGATCATAATCCCAGGTCTAAAATGTCGCCTTTGTATGTAGGTGGCGAAGTGTCCGGAATCCAGCCGGACTAATGAATTTGCCGAGTTAAAGCGGCAACTTGACATGGCAGATGCCGACATCGTGCTTGTTAACAAGTGGCTTGACGAGGCACAAGGTATGTAATCCCTCTGGTGGCACCTGGTAAGAGGAGCTTTTTATGCCAGTATCTTACTATGTGTATGCTTGATCAGATGGTGCGGCCGCCGTGGAGAGTCTTCGGGTGGAACTTGCCCGAGCCAAGGAACAAGCCAGAAAAGGTGATGCGGCTGCCGAGAAGGCCCTTGAAGAGCTGAGAGCCGAATAGGCTGCTCACTGCCGAAGCAAGAAAGAGATGGCCGTGAAGCTAAAGAGCGCTGCTGACCGTTGCAAGCTTCTTGAAAAAGAAGACCGGGCGGAACAGACGGACTTGGAGAAGGCCGTTGCCGATGCCAAGGATGCTCGCTCTGCGATGAGAGCTGCGAAGGAGGAGCTGCGTCAGGCTAGAGAGATCGCAGCTGGAAAGCCCTTTATGCTGCGGAGGAAGTTTTGTGATCATAAGCATGCTCCGTTCACTACTAGGAAAAGGGCTAAAGATGAAATTGACACTAATGGCACACCAGAGAAGTGGTGCGCCACTACTATATACTAATGGCGCACCATGTGAAGATACGCCATTAGTGTGTAAGACACTAATGACGCACCAGGCACAGGGTGCGCCACTAGTAACAAAATGTTTTTTTTTCATTTTTCCAAACATACTAGTGGCGCATCCAGGCAAAGTGCGCCATTACTGTATTCTTTTTTATTTTTTTACTTTTTTGCAAAACTACTAATGCCGCACCGTCGCATAGTGCGCCATTACTAGCTAGTAATGGCGCACTGTGCCGCGGTGCGCCATTAGTATAAAAATTATTTTTAATACTTTTTTGCAAAACTACTAATGGCGCATGTATGTGTGGTGCACCCTCCCCCGCTCCACCGCCGCCGACGAGCACCCCCCGCACCTGCCCCCGCTCCACCGCCGCCGACGAGCACCCCCCGCACCCTCCCCTGCTCCACCGCCGCCGACGAGCACCCCCTGCACCCTCCCCCGCTCCACCGCCACCGACGAGCACCCCCCGCACCCTCCCCCGCCGCCGACGAGCACCCCCCGCACCCGCCCCCGCTCCACCGCCGCCGACGAGCACCCCCCGCACCCTCCCCCGCTCCACCGCCGCCGACGAGCACCCCCCGCACCCTCCCCCGCTCCACCGCCGCCGACGAGCACCCCCCGCACCCGCCCCCGCTCCACCGCCGCCGACAAGCACCCCCCGCACCCTCCCCCGCTCCACCGCCGTCGACGAGCACCCCCCGCACCCTCCCGCGCTCCACCGCCACCGACGAGCACCCCTCGCACCCTCCCCCGCTCCACCGTCGCTGACGAGCACCCCCCGCACCCTCCCCCGCTCCACCGCCGCCGCCGATGATATTTTCAAACAACAACTTTGATGATATTTTTTAAAAAATTATTACTGTTTTTATAAAAAATATTACTGTTTCATATTCATATTCATTTAAAAAAAATAATAATAAAAAAGTGTAGACTACAATTGTTGTTAAACAACAATTATTACTGTTTTTATAAAAAATATCACTGTTTCATATTCATATTCATATTCATTAAAAAAAATCTTACTTATGGCGCATGGGTGGCTGGTGCGCTAAAAATAATAAGATTGCTATCTAAAAAAGAATACTTATGGCGCACCGTCCCTTTGGTGCGCCATTGCTATGAAAAAAAACATTCTAATGGTGCACCGCCTAGGGGTGCGCCATTAGTAATCTTCCCCCATCCATCACTTCGTCCCTCCCTCTCGCCAGACACTTTGTCCCTCTCCCTCCACCGCGCCGCTCCCTCCCTCGTTCCTCCCTCAACCGCGCCGCCGCCGCCGCTGCCCCGACCCACTGCGCCGCCTCCCCCCCGAGCCCCGCCTCCCCCCCGAGCGCCGCCTCCCTTGCCTCCCTCGAAACCCTAGAAGCCCGCCTCTCTCTCGTCGGAGCTGCCTCTCGACGAAGGCTACCCTCGTCGGACGCGCTCCTCGACGGCGGCGCGAGCCTCCCCGCGCGGCCTGGTTAGTCTCTCTCCCTCCCTCCCTCTCTCCCCGCTCATCCCCATGCCCCCACGGGGCGGCGACCTAGGGTTAGGTGCGGCCGCCTGTACTGAAATGTATTAACATGAAAAAGTTTGGTGTTGGAACCGTGCAGTACCTGGATGAGAACAAGAAGCTGATCCTGGCGATTGTCGACAAGCGGAGCAAGGGGAAGGTGGATAAATGTGCACGGTGAGCCCGATCTCTGATCTGATCTGGTATCCTTGTGAACTAGTAGCAACTGTGTTGTTGTAGCTGTGCACTCATGATGGAATGCTGCAGTGCTTTATGTAGTTTTTGCTATCTTAGCTCTTATGGTAACATCAATTAGGAGTAGTGTTAGCAACAACTAGAATATGCTAGGAGTACTATGTTTGGACAATCAAATGTGTTCACAAATGAAATGATCCACGTAGGTCTTAATGGTGACAATACTAATTTTAGTATGTTGGTTGAGACCTGAGTTGATTTGTGCTAGTTCTAGGCTGATGAAAAAGTATCCTTCTGATATACACGTGGTTACTGTGTAGAAAAGTACTACCGTTTCTTGTTCAGTGCACTGCTTCTCTGCTTCTCTACTGTCAATACCACAGAACAATTTCATCTTTATTTTTCAATCATAGGTAAGTGTCACGTGACATCATGCATGTTCATGTGCTGCATATGCTTGCTCGTTGCTTTGTGGTGACAGGAAGGGCATCTTTGGTTACCGCAGTATTGCTTGAGATGATTTGTGGTGCAAGATATCACGCGATCATTTCCTGACACTCAGAAACAGAGATGTGTGCATGTTTTGACATATTAGTGTAAGAAAATAGTACTGACTACAAAATATTACCACTGGCCTTTTAAGGTCCATTGTATCTAGAAGTAATAATACGTACTCGTTATTTATCATATATATTACTACATCAAATATTATTGATGTCAAATCTCACTGACAAACAACAGATAGTGTTCAATGATCAGTTACCACTCAGTTTTTTGGTAAAAGCCGCACAAATATATCTGTCAAGGTGTTCGCGGTAGTGCCCAAACAACAGATAATGGGCTGTAGTGCTTTCTGTTCTACCTTAGTATGCTGTCACTTAGCATGGCAGATTAATCTGCCCTATGTATGTGTTTAATTATATTCATGGTTGCTTTATGTGTTTGTTGATTATGCAGGTTCCCTGGCTAGGCCTCTGGGTGAGTGCATCATCGGCTCTTGCTGCAGCTGCTCCTGCTGCTTCCAAGGTTTGCTCCTACATGTCCCTTTGAGAGTTTGAGCAGTACTTGAACTGTGGCTTTATTTGCCCCTTGAAGGCTTTTATTGTTACGTTAATAACTTCTATAGTGGCTGCAGCATGTGCTATAAATCCAGATTGCTGGTGTTTGTTTATGTTCAGAGTTTAAGCACGTGTAGTGTAGTGTAGTGAGCTTGTTCTAGTGTAAAATTAGACTAGTATGGCCCTGGCCACAATCTATCAACTTAGCCTTCTGTGATTTTCAAAACAAGTTAACTGCATTCAGATCTCTTGATGCTCAAAACCTGTCAATTTCTATCAGCTTTTGATCTATCAAGTTGATATTCAGTCAAGTTGATGTCAAACTTGACACATAAACAACAGCTTTAATAAACAGGGAGACAAGTGTTAAATCGGTGAAAGTAAAAAAGTGTAGTAGTAGTACTTGGTACCAATAATTCTCTAGGCAAAGCAAAAGAGCAAGAGGAGGGAGACATGGAATAAGTCTTGACCTGAAATGTAAACTGAACCCAAAACAAGACTTTCTGCATTTAAACGAGTCCCAATGGACCTACTACCAGCTTATTTGTTCTAGGACAGTATTGTTGGAAATATGCCCTAGAGGCAATAATAAAAGCGTTATTATTATATTTCCTTATTCATGATAATTGTCTTTTATTCATGCTATAATTGTGTTATCCGGAAATCGTAATACATGTGTGAATACATAGACACCAACATGTCCCTAGTAAGCCTCTAGTTGACTAGCTCGTTGATCAACTGATAGTCACGGTTTCCTGACTATGGACATTGGATGTCATTGATAACGAGATCACATCATTAGGAGAATGATGTGATGGACAAGACCCAATCCCGAGCATAGCACAAGATCGTATAGTTCGTTTGCTAGAGCTTTTCCAATGTCAAGTATCTCTTCCTTAGACCATGAGATCGTGTAACTCCCGGATACCGTAGGAATACTTTGGGTGTGCCAAACATCACAACGTAACTGGGTGACTATAAAGGTATACTACGGGTATCTCCGAAAGTGTCTGTTGGGTTGACACGGATCGAGACTGGGATTTGTCACTCCGTATGACGGAGAGGTATCACCGGGCCCACTCGGTAATGCATCATCATACTGAGCTCAATGTGATCAAAGTGTTTGATCACGGGATCATGCATTACGGTACGAGTAAAGTGACTTGCCGGTAACGAGATTGAACGAGGTATTGGGATACCGACGATCGAATCTCGGGCAAGTAAAATACCGTTTGACAAAGGGAATTTCATACGGGATTGATTGAATCCTCGACATCGTGGTTCATCCGATGAGATCATCGAGGAGTATGTGGGAGCCAACATGGGTATCCAGATCCCGCTGTTGGTTATTGACCGGAGAGGTGTCTCGGTCATGTCTACATGTCTCCCGAACCCGTAGGGTCTACACACTTAAGGTTTGATGACGCTAGGGTTGTAAGGATATGAATATGCAGTAATCCGAAAGTTGTTCGGAGTCCCGGATGAGATCCCGGACATCACGAGGAGTTCCGGAATGGTCCGGAGGTAAAGAATTATATATAGGAAGTGCAGTTTTGGCCATCGGGAAAGTTTCGGGGGTCACCGGTATTGTACCGGGACCACCGGATGGGTCCCGGGGGTCCACCGGGTGGGGCCACCCATCCCGGAGGGCCCCATGGGCTGAATTGGGAAGGGGAACCAGCCCATAGTGGGCTGGTGCGCCCCCTTGGCCCACCCCCTTGCGCCTAGGGTTGAAACCCTAGGGTGGGGCGGCGCCCACTTGCCTTGGGGGGTACTCCACCCCCTTGGCCGCCGCCCCCTTGGGAGATTAGATCTCCAGGGCCGGCGCCCCCCCAGGGGGCCTATATAAAGGGGGGAGGGAGGGGCGGCCGCACCCTGAACCCCTGGCGCCTCCCTCTCCCCTGCAACACCTCTCCTCCTCCGTCACGCGCTTGGCGAAGCCCTGCCGGAGTGCTGCGTCTCCACCAACACCACGCCGTCATGCTGCTGCTGGAGCCATCTTCCTCAACCTCTCCTTCCCCCTTGCTGGATCAAGAAGGAGGAGACGTCATGCTGACCGTACGTGTGTTGAACGCGGAGGTGCCGTCCGTTCGGCGCTAGGATCTCCGGTGATTTGGATCACGGCGAGTACGACTCCATCATCCACGTTCTAGTGAACGCTTCCGCTTGCGATCTACAAAGGTATGTAGATGCAATCTGAATACTCGTTGCTAGATGAACTCATAGATGGATCTTGGTGAAACCGTAGGAAAATTTTTGTTTTCTGCAACGTTCCCCAACAGTGGCATCATGAGCCAGATTTATGCGTAGTTCTCTTTGCACGAGTAGAACACAATTGTTGTGGGCGTAGATGTTGTCAACTTTCTTGCTGCTACTAGTCTTATTTTGCTTCAACGGTATTGTGGGATGAAGCGGCCCGGACCAACCTTACACGTACGCTTACGTGAGACCGGTTCCACCGACTGACATGCACTAGTTGCATAAGGTGGCTGGCGGGTGTCTGTCTCTCCCACTTTAGTTGGAGCGGATTCGACGAAAAGGGTCCTTATGAAGGGTAAATAGAAGTTGACAAATCACGTTGTGGCTTTTACGTAGGTAAGAAAACATTCTTGCTAGAACCCTATTGCAGCCATGTAAAACTTGCAACAACAATTAGAGGACGTCTAACTTGTTTTTGCAGCAAGTGCTTTGTGATATGATATGGCCAAAGTTGTGGTGAATGATGAATGATATATATGTGATGTATGAGATCATGTTCATGTAATAGGAATCACGACTTGCATGTCGATGAGTATGACAACCGGCATGAACCATATGAGTTGTCATTATTTTTTGTATGACCTGCGTGTCATTGGAAACGCCATGTAAATTACTTTACTTTATTGCTAAACGTGTTAGCCATAGTGGTAGAAGTAATAGTTGGTGAGCAACTTCATGGAGACACGATGATGGAGATCATGATGATGGAGATCATGGTGTCATGCCGGTGACAAGATGATCATGGAGCCCCAAGATGGAGATCAAAGGAGCTATATGATATTGGCCATATCATGTCACTATTATTATTTGATTGCATGTGATGTTTATCATGTTTTTGCATCTTGTTTACTTAGAATGACGGTAGTAAATAAGATGATCCCTCATAACAATTTCAAGTAAGTGTTCCCCCTAACTGTGCACCGTTGCGACAGTTCGTTGTTTCGAAGCACCACGTGATGATCGGGTGTGATAGATTCCAACGTTCACATACAACGGGTGTAAGACAGATTTACACATGCAAACACTTAGGTTGACTTGACGAGCCTAGCATGTGCAGACATGGCCTCGGAACACAAGAGACCGAAAGGTCGAACATGAGTCGTATGGAAGATACGATCAACATGGAGATGTTCACCGATGATGACTAGTCTGTCTCACGTGATGATCGGACACGGCCTAGTCGAGTCGGATCATGTTTCATTTAGATGACTAGAGGGATGTCTAATCTGAGTGGGAGTTCATTAAATAATTTGATTAGATGAACTTAATTATCATGAACTTAGTCTAAAATCTTTGCATAAATGTCTTGTAGATCAAATGGCCAATGCTAATGTCAACCTCAACTTCAACGTGTTCCTAGATAAAACCAAGCTGAAAGACGATGGCAGCAACTATACAGACTGGGTCCGGAACCTGAGGATCATCCTCATAGCTGCCAGGAAACAATATGTCCTAGAAGCACCGCTAGGTGATGCACCTGTTCCAGAGAACCAAGATGTTATGAACGCTTGGAAGCAGCGTGCTGATGATTACTCCCTCGTTCAGTGCGGCATGCTGTACATCTTAGAACCGGGGCTCCAAAAATGTTTTGAGCAACATGGAGCATATGAGATGTTCGAAGAGCTGAAAATGGTTTTCCAAGCTCATGCCTGGGTCGAGAGATATGAAGTCTCCGACAAGTTCTACAGCTGTAAGATGGAGGAAAATAGTTCTGTCAGTGAACACATACTCAAGATGTCTGGGTTGCACAACCGCTTGACTCAGCTGGAGATTAACCTCCCAGACGAGGCGGTCATTGACAGAATCCTTCAGTCGCTCCCACCTAGCTACAAGAGCTTTGTGATGAACTACAATATGCAGGGGATGGTAAAGACCATTCCTGAGGTATTTGCTATGCTGAAATCAGCGGAGGTAGAAATCAAAAAGGAACATCAAGTGTTGATGGTCAATAAAACCACCAAGTTCAAGAAAGGCAAGGGTAAGAAGAACTTCAAGAAGGACGACAAGGATGTTGCCGCGCCCGGTAAGCAAGTTGCCGGGAAGAAGTCAAAGAATGGACCCAAGCCTGAGACTGAGTGCTTTTATTGCAAAGGGAAGGGTCACTGGAAGCGGAACTGCCCAAATACTTAGCGGACAAGAAGGTCGGCAACACTAAAGGCATATGTGATATACATGTAATTGTAGTGTACCTTACCAGTGCTCGTAGTAGCTCCTGGGTATTTGATACCGGTATCGTTGCTCATATTTTTAACTCAAAACAGGAGTTGCGGAATAAGCGGAGACTGGCGAAGGATGAGGTGACGATGCGCGTCGGGAATGGTTCTAAGGTCGATGTGATCGCCGTCGGCACGCTACCTCTACATTTACCTACGGGATTAGTTTTAAACCTCAATAATTGTTATTTAGTGCCAAGTTTGAGCATGAACATTGTATCTGGATCTCGTTTAATACGAGATGGCTACTCATTTAAATCCGAGAATAATGGTTGTTCTATTTATATGAGTGATATGTTTTATGGTCATGCTCCGATGGTCAATGGTTTATTCTTGATGAATCTCGTGCGTGATGATACACATATTCATAGTGTGAATACCAAAAGGTGTAAAGTTGATAACGATAGTCCCACATACTTGTGGCACTGCCGCCTTGGTCACATTGGTGTCAAGCACATGAAGAAGCTCCATGCTGATGGACTTTTAGAGTCTCTCGATTATGAATCATTTGACACATGCAAACCATGCCTCATGGGCAAAACGACCAAGACTCCGTTCTCCGGAACAATGGAGCGAGCAACCAACTTATTGGAAATCATACATACTGATGTGTGCGATCCAATGAGTGTTGAGGCTCGCGGAGGATATCGTTATGTTCTCACTCTTACTGATGACTTGAGTAGATATGGGTATGTCTACTTAATGAAACACAAGTCTGAGACCTTTGAAAAGTTCAAGGAATTTCAGAATGAGGTAGAGAATCAACGTGACCGAAAAATAAAGTTCTTATGATCAGATCGTGGAGGAGAATATTTAAGTCACGAATTTGGCACACACTTAAGGAAATGTGGAATCGTTTCACAACTCACGCCGCCTGGAACACCTCAACGTAACGGTGTGTCCGAACGTCGTAATCGCACTCTATTGGATATGGTGCGATCTATGATGTCTCTTACTGATTTACCGCTATCATTTTGGGGATACGCTCTAGAGACAGCTGCATTCACTTTAAATAGGGAGTTTCTCTCGAGGGAAGTAAGTGGGAGGAAAGTGGAACTTGATGAAGTATTACCTCTTGAACCGGAGAGTAGCGCAGCTCAAGAAAATGTTTCTGTGGTGCCTCCACCGGTTAGAGAGGAGGTTAATGATGATGATCATGAAACTTCAGATCAAGTTACTACTGAACTTCGTAGGTCCACAAGGACACGTTCCGCACCAGAGTGGTACGGCAACCCTGTCCCGGAAATCATGTTGTTAGACAACGGTGAACCTTCGAACTATGAAGAAGCGATGGCGGGCCCAGATTCCAACAAATGGCTAGAGGCCATGCAATCTGAGATAGGATCCATGTATGAAAACAAAGTATGGACTTTGACAGACTTGCTCGATGATCGGCGAGCGATAGAAAACAAATGGATCTTTAAGAAGAAGACGGACGCGGATGGTAATGTTACCATCTATAAAGCTCGACTTATCGCTAAGGGTTATCGGCAAGTTCAAGGGGTTGACTACGATGAGACTTTCTCTCCCGTAGCGAAGCTGAAGTCCATCCGAATCATGTTAGCAATTGCCGCATACTATGATTATGAGATATGGCAAATGGACGTCAAAACGGCATTCCTTAACGGCTATCTTAAGGAAGAACTGTATATGATGCAGCCGGAAGGTTTTGTCAACCCTAAGAATGCTAACAAGGTATGCAAGCTCCAGCGATCCATTTATGGGCTGGTGCAAGCATCTCGGAGTTGGAACATTCGCTTTGATGAGATGATCAAGGCGTTTGGGTTTATGCAGACTTATGGAGAAGCCTGCGTTTACAAGAAAGTGAGTGGGAGCTCTGTAGCATTTCTCATATTATATATAGATGACATACTTTTGATGGGAAATGATATAGAACTTTTGGACAGCATTAAGGCCTACTTGAATAAGAGTTTTTCAATGAAGGACCTTGGAGAAGCTGCTTATATATTAGGCATCAAGATATATAGAGATAGATCAAGACGCCTCATAGGTCTTTCACAAAGCACATACCTTGAAAAGATATTGAAGAAGTTCAATATGGATCAGTCCAAGAAGGGGTTCTTGCCTGTGTTGCAAGGTGTGAAATTGAGCTCAGCTCAATGCCCGACCACGGCAGAAGATATAGAAGAGATGAGTGTCATCCCCTATGCCTCGGCCATAGGGTCTATTATGTATGCCATGCTGTGTACCAGACCTGATGTAAACCTTGCCGTAAGTTTGGTAGGAAGGTACCAAAGTAATCCAGGCAAGGAACACTGGACAGCGTTCAAGAATATCCTGAAGTACCTGAAAAGGACTAAGGACATGTTTCTCGTTTATGGAGGTGACGAAGAGCTCGTCGTAAAGGGTTACGTCGACGCTAGCTTCGACACAGATCTGGATGACTCTAAGTCACAAACCGGATACGTGTATATGTTGAATGGTGGAGCAGTAAGCTGGTGCAGCTGCAAGCAGAGCGTCGTGGCAGGATCTACATGTGAAGCGGAGTACATGGCAGCCTCGGAGGCAGCGCATGAAGCAATTTGGGTGAAGGAGTTCATCACCGACCTAGGAGTCATACCCAATGCGTCGGGGCCGATCAAACTCTTCTGTGACAACACTGGAGCTATTGCACTTGCCAAGGAGCCCAGGTTTCACAAGAAGACCAGGCACATCAAGCGTCGCTTCAACTCCATTCATGAAAATGTTCAAGATGGAGACATAGAAATTTGCAAAGTGCATACGGATCTGAATGTCGCAAATCCGTTGACTAAACCTCTCCCTAGAGCAAAACATGATCAACACCAGAACTCTATGGGTGTTCGATTCATCACAATGTAACTAGATTATTGACTCTAGTGCAAGTGGGAGACTGTTGGAAATATGCCCTAGAGGCAATAATAAAAGCATTATTATTATATTTCCTTGTTCATGATAATTGTCTTTTATTCATGCTATAATTGTGTTATCCGGAAATCGTAATACATGTGTGAATACATAGACACCAACATGTCCCTAGTAAGCCTCTAGTTGACTAGCTCGTTGATCAACTGATAGTCATGGTTTCCTGACTATGGACATTGGATGTCATTGATAACGAGATCACATCATTAGGAGAATGATGTGATGGACAAGACCCAATCCTGAGCATAGCACAAGATCGTATAGTTCGTTTGCTAGAGCTTTTCCAATGTCAAGTATCTCTTCCTTAGACCATGAGATTGTGTAACTCCCGGATACCGTAGGAATAATTTGGGTGTGCCAAACGTCACAACGTAACTGGGTGACTATAAAGGTATACTACGGGTATCTCTGAAAGTGTCTGTTGGGTTGACACGGATCGAGACTGGGATTTGTCACTCCGTATGACGGAGAGGTATTACCGGGCCCACTCGGTAATGCATCATCATACTGAGCTCAATGTGATCAAAGTATTTGATCACGGGATCATGCATTACGGTACGAGTAAAGTGACTTGCCGGTAACGAGATTGAACGAGGTATTGGGATACCGACGATCCAATCTCGGGCAAGTAAAATACCGTTTGACAAAGGGAATTGCATACGGGATTGATTGAATCCTCGACATCGTGGTTCATCCGATGAGATCATCGAGGAGTATGTGGGAGACAACATGGGTATCCAGATCCCGCTATTGGTTATTGACCGGAGAGGTGTCTCGGTCATGTCTACATATCTCCCGAACCCGTAGGGTCTACACACTTAAGGTTCGGTGATGCTAGGGTTGTAAGGATATGAATATGCAGTAATCCGAAAGTTTTTCGGAGTCCCGGATGAGATCCCGGATGTCACGAGGAGTTCCGGAATGGTCCGGAGGTAAAGAATTATATATAGGAAGTGCAGTTTCGGCCATCGGGAAAGTTTCTGGGGTCACCGGTATTGTACCGGGACCACCGGATGGGTCCCGGGGGTCCACCGGGTGGGGCCACCCATCCCGGAGGGCCCCATGGGTTGAAGTGGGAAGGGGAACCAGCCCATAGTGGGCTGGTGCGCCCCCTTGGCCCACCCCCTTGCGCCTAGGGTTGAAACCCTAGGGTGGGGGGGGGCGCCCACTTGCCTTGGGGGGTACTCCACCCCCTTGGCCGCCGCCCCCTTGGGAGATTAGATCTCCAGGGCCGGCGCCCCCCCAGGGGGCCTATATAAAGGGGGGGAGGGAGGGGCGGCCGCACCCTGAACCCCTGGCGCCTCCCTCTCCCCTGCAACACCTCTCCTCCTCCGTCACGCGCTTGGCGAAGCCCTGCCGGAGTGCTGCGTCTCCACCAACACCACGCCGTCATGCTGCTGCTGGAGCCATCTTCCTCAACCTCTCCTTCCCCCTTGCTGGATCAAGAAGGAGGAGACGTCATGCTGACCGTACGTGTGTTGAACGCGGAGGTGCCGTCCGTTCGGCGCTAGGATCTCCGGTGATTTGGATCACGGCGAGTACGACTCCATCATCCACGTTCTAGTGAATGCTTCCGCTCGCGATCTACAAATGTATGTAGATGCAATCTGAATACTCGTTGCTAGATGAACTCATAGATGGATCTTGGTGAAACCGTAGGAAAATTTTTGTTTTCTACAATGTTCCCCAACAAGTATAGTTTTACAAGCTTCAGCAACTTTTTCTTAACTGCTGCTGCTGCTGTTATGCCTGTATTCACTGCTGCTACTGCTGTACTTGTCATGATGTTGTACTTGTGATGATGCTACTTGTGATCTTCTGAATGACCCATTGGCGGGGATAATGATTTTGCAGGTACCCCGAGAGGCCCTTGAGTTTGCCGGAATGTCGATTAACTTCCGTTCCGGCAAATTCGGGTACTCCATATGTCCTATTTTCAGCAAAGATGTGGCTGAAGTTTTCCGTGAATTTTAGCATGACTTTGCTAAAAATAGGACATATGGGGTACTTGCGACTAATGTTGATTATCTTCTGCTCAAAATTTATGCTGCTATAATGTTGTAAGGGTACTAATTGGTCTCTTCTGCTGCTTATCAGAGATGGGGGGAAGCAGCCACCGCCGCTCTGCCTCACCGGAGTACGAGTTGTATGCTTTCGAGTTCTTCACTATCATACTTTCTTCTTTAGTATCAGCCACGAGGCAGGTATATAAAACGAGAGATCTCCCCTTCACCCATCTCATTATGATAACTCTGTTGTTTGCTACATCACTCCTTGTCCCAAATTGCAGAGGCTGCCTGACGCTTTTATGAAGATGCTGCGTGAAGATCCGCCAGATAATGTGAAGCTCCGACAGGCCGACAACGGGGTTCGCAGGCTGTGGGACGTGGAGTTGGTGATCGAGGAGGGCCACATGTACCTGTGCCGTGGCTGGAAGAAGTTCTATAGTGCCTATGACCTGCGGACCGAGTACTTTCTTCTCTTGAGGTACGACGATGACGCCACAATGCTCATCGTGAAGGTTTTCAACACGACTATGTGTCACATGCGCTACGCTGAAGATGAAGATGCCAGTGCGCTCTGCCTCTTCTTATTCCTCTACATTTGGTTTTGTCTCACATCGATTGTTAACGGTCATTGTTGCATTTGGACAGGCAATGGGAGTAGCAGCAGCGACACTGGCTACAGCGATTCTGGCAGCAGCGATTCTGGCAGCAGCGAAGACAACAAGAAGGATGATCCGGACTGGAGTGGGGGAGAAGAGGAGCAGAGTGGGGATGAGGAGCTGCAGGATGACGATGGGCATCAGGCTGAGGATGACCTAGCACTGGTGGTGGCTGACCAAGGGCAAGAGATGGTGGTGGCCGACCAGGTGCAAGAGATGGTGGTGGCTGACCATGGGCAAGAGATGGTGGTGGCTGAGGGTGGCCTCGCGATGGTGGTGGTGCCTGACAATTACCATGCACCGATGGTGGCGCCGGCGATCCCACAGCTGGGCGACATGACCACGCCAATTGTGGTAGAAGACTACATCCCACAGCTGCCTCCACCGCCTCGCCGCTCTTGGCGCATTAGGCTGAGGAAGGAGAAGGAGAAGAACAATGAGAACTGAACTATGTTAGGTATGTCAGATCTCCAAAATGATATATATATATATACTTAGTTACCTATTTATCTCTAATATGCTTATAGTCTTCTTCTTATTCTTCTTCTTATCCAAAATGACATATGTTAGCTTCATTTTACCTAAGTTGGCTCTAATATGCTAACTTAGAGCTTATATGCTTAGTTTCCTATAGGTTAGCTCCAAAATTACTTATGTTAGCACAAAATGACCAAGTTTACATAATAAGCTTATAGTCTTCTTCTTATTCTTCTTCTTATCCAAAATGACATAGGTTAGCTTCATTTTACCTAAGTTGGCTCTAATATGCTAACTTAGAGCTTATATGCTTAGTTCCCTATAGGTTAGCTCCAAAATTACTTATGTTAGCACAAAATGATCAAGTTTACATAATAAGCTTATAGTCTTCTTCTTATCCAAAATGACATAGGTTAGCTTCATTTTACCTAAGTTGGCTCTAATATGCTAACTTAGAGCTTATATGCTTAGTTTCCTATAGGTTAGCTCCAAAATTACTTATGTTAGCACAAAATGATCAAGTTTACATAATAAGCTTATAGTCTTCTTATTCTTCTTATTATTCTTCTTCTAGTCTTCTTCTTCTTCTTCTTCTCTTCTTCTTCTAACTTCTTGTTTATCATTTTGCAGATTTGATTTAATTCACGGAAGCTTGCATGGATGGAGTGCTTCTTTTCCATTTGTGTTTTTATTTTGTATCAATGTGAAACTTTTGTGAATTGATGGATAACGGTGTTGAATGAACATTGTGAAACTTTTGTAATATGTAACGATGGAACTATGTGTTGGCTATGTATGTATATATGATGAAACTTGTGTGTTGGATATGATCTGGTGGACGCAGGTAACATCGTTACATATGGCCCCCTGTATGTAAGCTAAGCAGATCTGTGTTGTATGTTATCTCTAATATTTTTTAACCTGTGAAAATATCAGAAATGAAAAAAAATCCCTAATATTCATACTAGTGGCGCACCACACAAGACACTAATGGCGCACTGTGATAATCACACTAATGGCGCATCACCCAACAGTGCGCCATTAGTATGCCAAAGCACATGGTTAAATATGGCCCCTGGGAGGCATACTAATGGCGCATGGTGCTCTATACTAATGGTGCACTGGGTGGTGCGCCATTAGTATACCAGATACTAATGGCGCACCAGTGGTGCGCCATTAGTAATAAATACTAGTGGCGTGATACTAATGGCGCACCAGTGATGCGCCATTAGTAGGCAAAACTGGTACGCCATTAGTGGGCCTTTTCCTAGTAGTGGTTAGACCGGTTGTGGAGTACGGCGGACACCTATCTAGATTTGGTAGCGAGTGCTGCTGATGCGACCGAACACTTTCGAGATCAAGAAGATCGCGAAGTGGAAAAGCTCTTCTGGTCGCAGTTCCACAATCCAGAGCGTCCACTGTCAGTGGCCGATCGTCTGGCCGAATGGGCCGAACTGAATAGGTTGTCCGGACTCGCCATGAAGTGCGTCATGAGTCATCTGTGGCCGGAGAGATCGGAGCCAAAAAGTTATTTCAGCTTGGTGCAGCAGTTCCTTGGTGCGGTGCCGCGTATTAATGCAATGAAGAGGTCAGCATGCATAGAGGGTGCGCGGATGGCTCTTGCCCGTGTCAAGACATACTGGGCGGAGATGGAAACCACCGCTGTTGCATCCCGAGATTCGGACGGAAGCCGAGTACCTGCCGAGCACTATTTTCCAGAAGTTCTACAAGGCGCTCGTGTAATAGAGACGCAGTGCTCGAAGGATGCTATATTCGAATAGCATGTGTTATTGTAAAACAATATTTTGATAAATTGTAGAAGCTTTTTATACTTGTGCCTTCAAGTATTGTAACACCTCCTGTGCGGCCGTTTACGATATATATATATATATATATATATATATATATATATATATAATCTGAAAGATGGCAGTCGTCGGCTTCAGCCCCCACGCAAATAATGTGGGGGTGTTCGCAGAAGGCGCATTTTCACACTTGATCCAACGTCTTGGTCCTACAAAGGAGGTGATAGCGCAGCGAACTAGGCAATCAGACTATAGTGCTTTATCACTTTCACTTAGCCATAGGAGCTTGACAGTGAGGCTACTTAGATAGCCCCTGGTGGCGACCGTGCTCGCCCGAATTCGGGGCGCGTATGTGCCTGGCCGAGAAACGGCCCTTCGTTAATGCGGAGGAATCCTATAGATTCCGGTAAGACATTGAGTGCTTGACCAGTCTCACGCTATATCATGACAGTCAGTTTTCGGCTTTCTCTACTGAGGTGCTCGCCTGGCCGAACCGGGGCACAATCGCAGTAGTTCTCCTAGTGCCGCCTTAGCCGATAGAGCGGAACGTAAGGCAGCAAAACACAGGAGCCGCGCAACCCAACATTTGACCAAAGACATGATTCGGAGCTGATGCATATAAGGCCAAACTCGCGACGCCGAACACTCCCTAAGGTATTCGGTCTTTATGAGGGCGGGCGAGACAACACCCTTAGTTATAAGCCCCTAGTGTCCAGGCACGCGCAAAAATTCTGACGTGGCCACATGCCAAGATACCAGCCTCCTCCTTGGTTATACCAGAAAAAACCAGGGGATGTGTATCAACAAGAGACAGTAAAAAAGGTTTACGCAGGGTATTAATCTGAAAAGAATCCTTGGAACGGGTCCCTGCTGCACGTCTGTGCCTGTGTCTCCGTTGTGCCGTATCCTGGACGGGCGCAGCACGGTGTTCATCTGTAAAAGAGAGGAACTTAGTTGAAAAAAGGGTCATGCCGAACAGAAGTTATACTAAATAAACAAAGTATAAATTGAAATGGGTAAAATTGAGCTTGATTTTCTCTTATTTTATATGCGCTGTCCCCCTAGTGCAGGGGTATATGGCTATTTAAGCCTTTATCAGTTATATGTTTATACCGGACTCGTCTAGCCATGTCCGTGGTCTTAACGACCTGTTTAGATGTTTTGGCTGGTGAAGCCGTTTTATTGTGAGGCTGTTAAGGCAGCCGCACAATGGGGGGGCGCACTCAATGTTTTCCCTTTAATGAGATGATGCCTCGTGGACCGGGCATCTTGAGCGTAAGAGACGCATAATGCGGTATTGCGTTAAAGCGGGCGAAAGCTTCGCGTCCCAGCAGTGCTTGATAGCGACTTGAGAATGGGGTGATGTGGAAAGTTAGCTTTTCGCGGCGGAAGTTATCGGGGGAGCCGAATATAACTTCAAGCCGGAGAAAACCCATGCAATGGGTGTCCGGACCTGGCGTTACCCCTTGAAAGGAGGTTTTGCTGTGGCGAATTCTTGTTGGGTCTATCCCCATGTGGCGGATTGTGTCCTGATATATTAGGTTTAGACCGCTGCCGCCGTCCATCAGGACATTTGTAAAGTGGAGTCCGCCAATTATTGGATCTAATACCAAGGCAGTCCAGCCTGCGTTCCTGATACTTCTAGAGTAATCCAGATGATCAAAGGTGATTGATTTTAACAACAAGTGGCGAGACTCCTTTGGGATAGGCCGTATGGCGCGTACCTTTATGGGCGCCGCACGTTTTGTTATGTGAAGTAAGTTTACTGTTTTTACTTCTTGTGGAAAATTCTTTTGTTTCCTGGTGCTCTGCTTTTGGGGTTCGTCATCGTCTTCGCTTGGTGTGTCGAGCCCCTTGTGTTCGGCGTTGAGTCTGCCGGATTGTTTAAAAACCCAGCAATCTCTATGGGTATGGTTTGCGGGCTTCCCAGGAGTACTGTGTATCTGACATATCTTGTCCAAGATTTTGTTTAAGTTGGACAGCTCGTCCTAATTATCTTTGAGGGGCGGCTTTTTCTGATTCTGCTGCGAGCTTTTGAATCCGGCATTGACTGTCGTGCTCTTCGGACTGTTTTCCTTAGTCTGGCGACGGTCCTTGTTGCATCGCAGTTTCCCGTTTCCATCCCTAGTTTCAGATGTACTTGGGTCGCTGGTGCTACATCTTGCCAACCAGCTGTCCTCTCCTGCGCAAAAGCGGGTCATGAGGCTTGTTAATGCGGCCATTGTTCTTGGCTTTTCTTGGCCGAGGTGTCTGGCGAGCCATTCGTCTTGGACGCTATGTTTAAAAGCTGCTAAGGCTTCGGCGTCCGGACAGTCGACTATCCGATTCTTTTTAATAAGAAATATATTCCAGAATTGCCGAGCTGACTCTCCAGGCTGTTGAGTTATGTGACTGAGATCGTCTGCATCCGGAGGGCGGACATAGGTCCCTTTAAAATTTGCTCAGAAAGCGTCCTCGAGCTCTTCCCAACTTCCAATTATGTTTTCAGGAAGGCTTTTGAGCCAATGCCGGGCTGGCCCTTTAAGCTTGAGGGGTAAGTATTTTATGGCGTGGAGGTCATCTCCTCTGGCCATATGTATGTGGAGGATATAATCCTCGATCCAGACTCCAGGGTCTGTTGTTCCGTCGTACGCCTCTATGTTTACGGGTTTGAATCCCGCTGGAAATTCATAATCCAGGACCTCATCGGTGAAACATAGGGGGTGCGCGGCACCCCTGTATTTGGGTGTGCCGTGATGTTTGGATACTGGTTTTGTTGCATTGCTTACGAGAGCTTGCTTTCTTGGCCCATAAATAGATCTGGCTGGGCCATCTTTTTGATGCGAATCCTTAAGTGGATCGCGTGCCGGCTTGTGTGCGGCGCCACTTGCCGCTCTGTGCTAGCCATGGGGTCGTCTATCCGACCGAGTGGCTTTCTTACTTTTTGACTGCGGGGGCTCTAAGGCCTCCTCGTCGAATTCAGGCAGTAGCTTTTGCTTCGGATAGCTTTTTGTGCGACGACTACCGCCGTATTTGTCTGCGGTGTTGAGTACTTTGCTCCATCTGATTCTGAGTGCATCTTTCGCAGTTTTTAGCTTCCGCTTCTGCTTTTTCAGGCTGCGTGCGGTTGCAACGAGCCTTTTGTGGAGGTTCTTCTGCTCCGTGAGCTTATCCGGCGTAAGGTCGTTTGGAATGCCGTTTTCGCCGGGGACGGGTTGTTCGGTTTCTTTATCTGAGTTGCCCTGTTCGGACGGTTTCTCTAAGGCATGCTCATCGTCCACTGGCTCATCCTGCTCTATGGCTGGGTCTGTATGGCTGTTGTCTTTATCGAGGCGGGGCTTGGAGCGGCGTTTACGCCGCCGCTTTGATTGCTTTTCGAGAGATCGATCCCTCGTTGCATCCCCGTGTTCCTCGTTGTCGCTTTCTTTAGGTGTATCCACCATGTACACATCATGAGATGAGGTGGCTGTCCAATGCCCTATAGGCGTTGGTTCATGTGCGTCTCCTGCATCGTCGTCCATACCGTCGATGTCTTCGGAGTCGAAATTGAGCACGTCGTTTAAATTATCGACAGTGGCTACCAAATGGGTGGTGGTGGGCTTTGAATTTCTTCATCGTCCATATCCCAACCTTGCTGACCGTAGTCCGGCCAGGGCTCTCCTGATAAAGAGAGAGACTTTAGTGACTTCAGAATGTCGCCGAAGGGCGAGTGCTGAAAGATGTCTGCGGCGGTGAACTCCATGATCGGCGCCCAATCGGATTCGACCGGCAGGGGCGCGGAGGGCTCGGAGTCCGGAGAGGAATCCGGCCCCTCGGAGTCACGGGCCTTGCGGAGTGCGGGGCTGGTGTTCGGCTCGATCGCCTTTGGGATCGCAGCCCCCGAGGCGGCGTCCAACCACTCATCCTCGATTGGTGCAGTTGGCTCCGAATTAAGGGTCGGAACCGATGCGTGTGCGGCCCCCAGGGCACTGTTCGGCGGCAGAGCTAGATCATGCCCATCGTGACAGTGCGGCGCGCTCGGCTGTGGATCGAATCGGTCGAAGATCAAGTCCCCGCGGACGTCAGCCGTGTAGTTTAAACTTCCGAATCTGACCTGATGGCCAGGGGCGTAGCTTTCGATATGCTCCAGATGGCCAAGCGTATTGGCCCGCAGTGCGAAGCCGCCGAAGACGAAGATCTGTCTGGGGAGAAAAGTCTCACCCTGGACTGCATCGTTATTGATGATCGAAGGAGCCATCGGGCCTAAAAGCGACGACACAGAGGAACTCTCAATGAAAGCACCAATGTCGGTGTCAAAACTGGCGGATCTCGGGTAGGGGGTCCCGAACTATGCGTCTAGGAGGATGGTAACAAGAGACAAGGGACACAAAGTTTTACCCAGGTTCAGGCCCTCTCGATGGAGGTAAAACCCTACGTCCTGCTTGATTAATATTGATGATATGGGTAGTACAAGAGTAGATCTACCACGAGATCAAGGAGGCTAAACCCTAGAAGCTAGCCTATGGTATGAATGTTGTATGTTGTCCTACGGACTAAAACCCTCCGGCTTATATAGACACCGGAGAGGGTTAGGGTTACACAAAGTCGGTTACAATGGTAGGAGATCTAAATATCCGCATCGCCAAGCTTGCCTTCCACGCCAAGGAAAGTCCCATCCGGACACGGGACGAAGTCTTCAATCTCGTATCTTCATAGTCCAGGAGTCCGGCTGAAGGTATAGTCCGGCCATCCGGACACCCCCTAATCCAGGACTCCCTCATGGGGCGCTGGCTTAAGGGCGGTATGCTCCAAGAGATCCAGCAGCGAGCAAAATCAACCCCTGTCAACCCATTCGCCATGAAGGCCCTAAGTTTGGATAGTTGAGGAAGCATATTTGAGTCTCTCCTTGGCAGTCAGCCTCTAAGGAAAAGGGTGTGTATTGCTCAGACGTTCCGGACGGTAACCCAACAGGGGATTTTCTTCGGAAGGAGAGGTGTCCTTGCAATAAAACCATGTCTGGTTCCATTCTTTGGGATGGCTGTGAAGATTGGCATGAGGGAAGGTTACTTCTTTCCTCTTTTGAATCGCCATACCGCCCAGTTCTGTGTTGGGTCCGTCTTTGAACTCTGTGCGACGGTTCAGGTGAAAGCAGTCTCTGAATAGCTCTACTGAAGGTTCCTCCTGAAGGTAAACCTCACTAAAGACTTGGAAGTGGCAGATATTGGTTACGGAGTTAGGACCGATATCTTGTGGGCGCAGTTGAAAATTGGCTAAGACATCCCGGAAAAACTTTGAACCGGGAGGGTTGAAGCCCCGACTTAAATGATCAGCAAAAACAACGACTTCTCCTTCTTTGGGAGTAGGAGGACATTCCGTGCCAGGGACCCTCTAGTGAATGACGTTTTTCTTGCTTAAAGCGCCCGTTTTGACCAAATTGTTTAGCTGATCCTCAGTCACTCGAGAAGGGATCCAGTTGCACTCATACGCTTGTTTGGCCATGGCAGGATCTACAATGCAATATTTGCCGGTTTAAGAACACGTTGGACAAATCTATAAAGATGCATATTTGCTAAACCGGGGTCAGCTATCTACAAACCGGAGTTCAACAATGAAGTAACGCCCTAGTAAAGGGATTGGCGGTTCAACCAGGGGACTAATGGTATATACCGGATTGTCATTTTTTCTGCAAAAGTTAAACCACCTAGCCTAAGCATCGAAGAGTCAAGACTATAGATGAGTAAGTGAATGAAAACAGGTTTCACAAGATTATGTTATGGTTTTGGATCTGAGGCATGTCAGAAAAGGGAAATATATTCAGAACCTAAGAAGCAGTACCGGACCAATGAGCAAAGGTTTGGATGAGATCTACTATTTTGAGATGCGTAAATGAAAACAGAGGCTAAAGGCTACCGCTATACAGAGCTGATATTCAGGAGTTATCATAATTATCATATGAAAAAAGATCTCCATTGATGAACACCAAAGAACTTGAGAACCCTAGAATGGATCTATGGCGGAAAGGGCAGAGAACTTACCGGAGATGAGGAAGAAGCGGAAGAGTGCCGCAGTGTTTTGGTGTGTTCAGGGTGATGCAATGGCCAAGGTTGGAGCAGAGATGACAGTCGATGGTCGACGGTGGCGGCGAAGCTCCAGAAGCTGAGAGGCGCAAGGAGGACGACGCGAAGAGGCACGAGGGGAAAAAAGGAAATGACCCTTCGGTCCTGTTTATAAAGGCAGGAGATAAGTGTCAGGCGCGAAAATCAAGGGCCCACGAATTTGGAAGTGAGGCGCAGCTGTCGCCTCGATTGTTGGAGACCCATTAATGAGGATATGTCATATACAGTTTCTTTATAATATATGACGTCACGACGGTTTACCAAGATCCAAGAAGATGATGTCACGGCGGTTTACCAAATTATGAAGATATTGAAGATGAAGTTTCTGCTAAGGATTGACATGAACCTGTTCAAATCAATCTGGGGCCTAATGTTGGGGATATTACTACTGGGCGTAAACCGGCCAGGACAGGCCGGGTTAACTTCATCAGTACTTGAGTATGCTTGAAGCCCGTGAAGGCAGATAGGAATGATAGATAGGGGCCCAAGGCCCAGAACCGGTTCAAGGCCTGTAACCGTGAACCGGCATTGGTATGTAACTTGTATGATAATATAGAAAGAGCGGAGACCGAACCGGACATGTTTATGAGCCGATCTCGGGACTCTGCAAACCGACGAGTGTCACCCATGTATATAAGGGGACGACCCGGCGGCGGTTCAGGACAACAGACAACAACTCGAGACTTAGGCGAAGCATATTCGCTCCCTGGTCATCGAAACCCCATCAATTCCATCACAACTAGACGTAGGCTTTTACCTTCATCGAAGGGGCCGAACTAGTATAAAGCCTCTTGCGTCCCTTGTCCGCTTTAACCCCTTCAAGTTAACACATAACGATGGCTCCATGACTAAGTCCTTTCAAGAGGACATCTGCCGTGACAAAACCACGACACCTTTAATATTAGCCATATAATCACCCAAGTGTTTAATCATATAGGAATCGTATTTCAATTGTCTACCAAAATAAGCATTGAAGTGTTCTTGCTTAAACATAAAGTTATCAAACTCATCCAAGCACTGACTAGCAATTTTAGTAGGAGGGATTTCAGCTTTATCATATCTATAGAGAGAATTTACCTATACTACCTGTGTCGGGTTATCGGGATCAGGAGGTTCTTCAATAGGTAATGGATCAAGATCATATGTTTCTTCAACAGGCGGTAAATTAAGACCATGTATTTCTTCAATAGGAGGTAAATTCTTAACATCCTCATCTTTAATACCTTTTTCTTTCATAGATTTCTTTGCCTCTTGCATATCTTTGGGACTGAGAAATAGAACACCTCTGTTCTTCGGAGTTGATTTAGGAATAGGCTCAGTAATTGGAGCGGGAGCTGGCTTAGGAGTGCCCAATTATTTTCATTTGCCAACATATTATTCAATAAAATTTCAGCTTCATCCGGTGTTCTTTCCCTGAAAAGAGAACCAGCACAACTATCCAGGTAATCTCTGGAAGCATCGGTTAGTCCATTATAAAAGATATCAAGTATTTCATTTTTCTGAAGAGGATGATCAGGCAAAGCATTAAGTAACTTGAGAAGCCTCCCCCAAGCTTGTGGGAGACTCTCTTCCTCAATTTGCACAAAGTGTATATTTCCTTTAAAGCAGCTTGTTTCTTATGAGCAGGGAAATATTTAGCAGAGAAGTAATAAATCATATCCTAGGGACTACGCACACAACCAGGATCAAGAGAATTAAACCATATCTTAGCATCACCCTTTAATGAGAACGGAAATATTTTAAGTATATAAATGTAGCGAGATCTCTCATCATTAGTGAACAGGGTGGCTATATCATTTAACTTAGTAAGATGTGCCACAACAGTTTTAGATTCATAACCATGAAAAGGATCAGATTCAAGCAAAGTAATTATATCAGGATCAACAGAGAATTCATAATCCTTATCGGGAACACAAATAGGAGAAGTAGCAAAAGTAGGGTCAGGCCTCATTTTATCTCTAAGTGATTCCTTGTTCCATTTAATTAATAGCCTCTTAAGTTCACGACTATCTCTGCAAGCTAAAATAGCGGCAGAAGATTCCATATCAAAAACATAACCCTCAGGAATAACAGGCCTTTCTTCATCATCACTTTCATCAATATAATCAGATTCAAGAATTTCTTTCTCTCTAGCCCTAGCAATTTGTTCATCAAGAAATTCACTAAGGGGCACAGTATTATCAGGCATAGAAGTAGTTTCATCATAAGTATCATGCATAGCAGAAGTGGCATCATCAATAACATGCGACATATCGGAACGAATAGCAGAAGCAGGTTTAGGTGTCGCAAGCTTACTCATAACAAAAGGTGAATCAAGTGCAGAGCTAGATGGCAGTTCCTTACCTCCCCTCGTAGTTGAGGGATAAATTTTTGTTTTTTCGTCTTTCAAGTTCTTCATAGTGTCCAGCAGATATAAATCCCAAGTGACTCAAAGAATAGAGCTATGCTCCCCGGCAACGGCGCCAGAAATTGGTCTTGATAACCCACAAGTGTACGGGATCGCAACAGCTTTCGAGGGTAGAGTATTCAACCCAAATTTATTGATTCGACACAAGGGGAGCCAAAGAATATTCTCAAGTATTAGCAGCTGAGTTGTCAATTCAACCACACCTGGATAACTTAATATCTGCAGCAAGGTATTTAGTAGTGGTAGCGGTAACAAAAGGTAACAAAAGCAAAAGTAATATTTTTGGTGTTTTGTAATGATTGTAACAATAGCAACTGGAAAGTAAATAAGCGTAAACCAGTAGATGGAAAACTCGTAGGCATTGGATCGGTGATGGATAATTATGCCGGATGTGGTTCATCATGTAACAGTCATAACATAGGGTGACATAGAACTAGCTCTAATTCATCAATGTAATGTAGGCATGTATTCCGAAGATAGTCATACGTGCTTATGGAAAAGAACTTGCATGACATCTTTTGTCCTACCCTCCCGTGGCAGCGGGGTCCTAATGGAAACTAAGGGATATTAAGGCCTCCTTTTAATAGAGAACCGGAACAAAGCATTAGCACATAGTGAATACATGAACTCCTCAAACTATGGTCATCACCGGGAGTGGTCCCGATTATTGTCACTTCGGGGTTGCTGGATCATAACACATAGTAGGTGACTATAGACTTGCAAGATAGGATCAAGAACTCACATATATTCATGAAAACATAATAGGTTCAGATCTGAAATCATGGCACTCGGGCCCTAGTGACAAGCATTAAGCATAGCAAAGTCATAGCAACATCAATCCCAGAACATAGTGGATACTAGGGATCAAACCCTAACAAAACTAACTCGATTACATGATAGATCTCATCCAACCCATCACCGTCCAGCAAGCCTATGATGGAATTACTCACGCACGGCGGTGAGCATCATGAAATTGGTGATGGAGGATGGTTGATGATGACGACGGGACGAATCCCCCTCTCTGGAGCCCCGAACGGACTCCAGATCAGCCCTCCCGAGAGGTTTTAGGGCTTGGCGGCGGCTCCGTATCGTAAAACGTAATGATTTCTTCTCCTCTATTTTTTTCTCCCCGAAAGCAAATATATAGAGTTGGAGTTGGCGTCGGAGGAGCTCCAGGGGGCCCACGAGGTCTTCATCTTTGGCAAGGATTTTTTATTATTTTTAACTTGACGTTCCATGGAGTTTCAGGTCATTCCGAGAACTTTTGTTTTCTGCTCATAAAACAACATCATGGCAATTCTGCTGAAAACAGCGTCAGTCCGGGTTAGTTCCATTCAAATCATGCAAATTAGAGTCCAAAACAAGGGAAAAAGTGTTTGGAAAAGTAGATACGACGGAGACGTATCAGGCAATTTTCCAGATCCATTTACACATCAACGCGATATTTAGAATCCTTGAGTTAGTGATCCCAAGGCCCCCCAAGGCCTTGGGTCGACACACCCATGCCCATTTAACCATATGATATTTACAGTTCGGACCAGTTCCTTCCCAAAAGAACTTGGCATAGGGTGTGTCCAACTTTGCATGAACCCCTTCCGCGAGCAGAAACAGGCCCATAGCAAACATGGCAGTGAGGAGAGGCTCGAGTTCATGAGGACGAGCCTTGCCTCTTTCAAAAGGAATTTACCCCTCCAAGGACATACCCTACCCTCACCTTGGCACATAGAGGTTCCCAATCCTCTGTCGTGAGATGTTTGGTGTCCACCGGTAGGCCGAGGTACGTAAACGGAAATTTGCGCACTTTGCAGTTGAGCAAATCAGCTATGCGCCTTCCCTCCTCCGGCACTACCCCCATCAAGAGGACCTCACATTTATGGAAGTTTATTTTGAGGCCCAACATGAGCTCAAAACAAAGAAGAAATGCCTTGACCGTAGCTATGCTATGATGATCCGGGCGAAACAGCAGTAGCGTATCATCCGCGTACTGCAAATGAGTTACTCCCCCTGGTATGAGATGGCCTACCAACCCTTGGATATGGCTAGCCGCGGCCACCTTCCGAAGCATAGCGGACAGCGCATCGACAACAAAGTTGAACAAAAAGAGGGGACATCGGGTCACCCTGCCTGAGTCCTCGTTTGTTCCGAAAGAAGTGCCCTACTTCTCCGTTCACCGAGACTGCAGTTTGGTCTCCCGAGACCAACTGCATTACGCGGTGCACCCAAACAGCAGAGAAACCACGGCTAATAAGCACCCGACGTAGGAAATCCCAATTTACCCGGTCGTAAGCCTTCTCGAAGTCTAGCTTCAGCAGAATGGCCGCAGGTTCCTTCGTGCGTTTGAGTTCGTGAACAATCTCCTGGAAGGCAGCCGGGCCTTCTAGAATGTTGCGGCCGCGAATGAGCGCGGATTGGTTGCGGTGGGTCGAGTGACGAGCAATCGGTCCTAGACGTGTGGCACACACTTTAGCACAAATCTTAAAAGGAACGTTGATGAGCGCAATAGGGCGGAACTGTCTAATGTTCTTGGCCCCTTGGACCTTCGGAATAAGCGATAAGACTCCAAAATTAAGTTGGGCTATATCTACCGTCCCTCGCATAAACCCATTGCAGATCGCAAAGATTGGGCCTCTAAGAAGTGGCCAAAAATTCTTGAACATAGCCACCGGCCACCCGTCCGGGCCCGGAGCCGTGTCCAGTTTCATACCCATCAGGGCGACGTCAATTTCTTCTAGGAGGAAAGCGAGCCCTAGATCGACATTCTCACACTCCAGGACTTGTTGTGAGGCTTCCCACACGTCCGCGCGAAGGCCAGCCCCCTGGGCCTCGCAAGACCCCATCAAGTTGATGTAAAACTCATAAATGTGGCATGTGATGTCCTCATGTCCCAACAGCAGTCCTTGTTCCGATTGCAACCTGAGGATTGTGCATTTCCTACGCCGGCCATTTGCATAGGCGCGGAAGTACTTGGTATTGGCGTCGCCTTTAAGTGTCCACTTCAGACCACCACGACGGCGCCAATATTCCTCCTCCGCGTGTAGTAATGCCTTGATGTGCCCCTCTAGAACATAACGATGGGCCCATTCCTGCTCCGAGAAGGCTCGTGCATCAGCCTGCGCGTCAATCCTCGCTATCTCCTTGCTAAAGTTGTTATTTATATTTCCTTATATCATGATAAATGTTTATTATTCATGTTGGAATTGTATTAACCGGAAACTTAGTACATGTGTGAATACATAGACAAACAAAGTGTCACTAGTATGCCTCTACTTGACTAGCTCATTGAATCAAAGATGGTTAAGTTTCCAAGCCATAGACATGAGTTGTCATTTGATTAACGGGATTGGCTTGACCCATTCCGTTAGCTTAGCACTTGATCGTTTAGTATATTGCTATTGCTTTCTTTATGACTTATACATGTTCCTATGTCTATGAGATTATGCAACTCACGAATACCGGAGGAACACTTTGTGTGGTACCAAACATCACAACATAATTGGGTGATTATAAAGGTGCTCTACAGGTGTCTCCGATGGTACTTGTTGAGTTGGCATAGATCGAGATTAGGATTTGTCACTCCGATTGTCGGAGAGGTATCTCTGGGCCCTCTCGGTAATGCACATCACTATAAGCCTTGCATGCAAAGTGACTAATGAGGTAGTTACGGGATGATGCATTACGAAGGAGTAAAGAGACTTGCCGGTAACGAGATTGAACTAGGTATTGAGATACCGACGATCGAATCTCAGGCAAGTAACATACCGATGACAAAGGGAACAACATATGTTGTTATGCGGTGTGACCGATAAAGATCTTCATAGAATATGTGGGGGCCAATATGAACATCTAGGTTCCGCTATTGGTTATTGACCGGAGACGTGTCTCGGTCATGTCTACATAGTTCTCGAACCCGTAGGGTCCGCACGCTTGACGTTCGGTGACAATCGGTATTATGAGTTCATGTGTTTTGATGTACCGAAGATAGTTCAGAGTCCCGATGTGATCACGGACATGACGAGGAGTCTCGAAATGGTCGAGACATAAATATTAATATATTGCATGACTATATTCGGACACCTGATAAGTTCCGGGGATCACCGGATAATTATCGGAGTGCCAGGGGGTTATCGAAACCCCCGGGGGGGACTATTGGGCCTACATGGGCCATAGGGAAGAGGGGAGGCAGCCCACAAGGGGCAGCCGCACGCCCACCCTATAGGGAGTCCGAATTGGACTAGGGAGGGGGGCGCGCCCGCCTTTCCTTCTCCTCTCCCTCTCCTTCCTTCCCCCTTCCTCCTCCTAGTTGGACTAGGAAAGGGGGAGTCCTACTCCTAGTAGGAGGAGGACTCCTCCCCCTCCTTGGCGTGCCCCAAGGGCCGGCCGGCCTCCCCCCTTGCTCCTTTATATAAGGGGGCAGGGGGCATCCTAACACACAAGTTGATCATTGATCCCTTAGCCATGTGCTGTGCCCCCCTCCACCATAATCCACCTCAGTCATATCGTCGTAGTGCTTAGGAGAAGCCATGTTCCGGTAGCTTCATCATAACCATCATCACGCCATCGTGCTGACGAAGCTCTCCCTCGACACTCTACTGGATCGTGAGTTCGTGGGACATCACCGAGCCGAACGTGTGCAGGTCGCGGAGGTGTCGTACTTTCGGTACTAGGATCGGTCGATCGTGAAGACGTACGACTACATCAACCGTGTTGTCATAACGCTTCCGCTTTTGGTCTATGAGGGTACTGGACAACACTCTCCCCTCTCGTTGCTATGCATCACCATGATCTTGCGTGTGCGTAGGAATTTTTTTTGAAATTACTATGTTCCCCAACAGTGGCATCCGAGCCAGGTTTATGCGTAGATGTTATATGCGCGTGTAGAACACAAGTGAGTTGTGGGCGATAATAGTTATACTGCTTACTAGCATGTCATACTTTGATTCGGCGGTATTGTTGGATGAAGAGGCCCGGACCGACATTACGCGTACACTTACGCGAGTCTGGTTCTACCGACGTGCTTTGCACACAGGTGGCTGGCGGGTGTCAGTTTCTTCAACTTTAGTAGAATCGAGTGTGGCTACGCCCGGTCCTTGTTGAAGGTTAAAACAACACATACTTGACGAAAAATCGCTGTGGTTTTGATGCGTAGGTAAGAACGGTTCTTGCTCAGCCCATAGCAGTCACGTAAAACTTGCAACAACAAAGTAGAGGACGTCTAACTTGTTTTTGCAGGGCATGTTGTGATGTGATATGGTCAAGACATGATGCTAAATTTTATTGTATGAGATGATCATGTTTTTTAACAAAGTTATCGGCAACTGGCAGGAGCCATATGGTTGTCGCTTTATTGTATGAAATGCAATTGCCATGTAATTACTTTACTTTATCACTAAGCGGTAGTGATAGTCATAGAAGCAATAGTTGGCAAGACGACAATGATGCTACGATGGAGATCAAGGTGTCACGCCGGTGACGGTGGTGATCATGCCGGTGCTTTGGAGATGGAGATCAAAGGCACAAGATGATGATGGCCATATCATATCACTTATATTGATTGCATGTGATGTTTATCCTTTATGCATCTTTTTTTGCTTAGTTCGACAGTAGCATTATAAGATGATCTCTCAGTAAGTTTCAAGGTACACGTGTTCTCCCTGAGTATGCACCATTACGAAAGTTCGTCGTGCCGAGACACCACGTGATGATCGGGTGTGACAAGCTCTACATTCACATACAACGGGTGCAAGCCAGTTTTGCACACACAGAATACTCAGGTTAAACTTGACAAGCCTAGCATATACGGATATGGCCTCGGAACACTGAGACCAAAAGGTCGAGCGTGAATCATATAGTAGATATGATCAACATAGTGATGTTCACCATTGAACTACTCCATCTCACATGATGATCGTACATGGTTTAGTTAATATGGATCACGTGATCACTTAGATGATTAGAGGGATGTCTATCTAAGTGGGAGTTCTTTAGTAATTTGATTAATTGAACTTTAATTTATCATGAACTTAGTACCTGATAGTATTTTGCATGTCTATGTTGTTGTAGATAGATGGCCCGTGCTGTTGTTCCGTTGAATTTTAATGCATTCCTAGAGAAAGCTAAGTTGAAAGATGATGGTAGCAACTATACGGACTGGGTCCGTAACTTGAGCATTATCCTCATTGCTGCATAGAAGAATTATGTCCTGGAAGCACCGCTAGGTGCCAAACCCACTGGAGGAGCAACGCCAGATGTTATGAAGGTCTAGCAGAGCAAAGCTGATGACTACTCGATAGTTCAGTGTGCCATGTTTTACGGCTTAGAACCGGGACTTCAACGCGTTTTGAACGTCATGGAGCATATGAGATGTTCTAGGAGTTGAAGTTAATATTTCAAGTAAATGCCCGGATTGAGAGATATGAAGTCTCCAATAAGTTCTATAGTTGCAAGATGGAGGAGAACAGTTCTGTCAGTGAACATATACTCAAAATGTCTAGGTATAATAATCACTTGATTCAACTGGGAGTTAATCTTCCTGATGATAGTGTCATTGACAGAATTCTTCAATCACTGCCACCAAGGTACAAGAGCTTCGTGATGAACTATAATATGCAAGGGATGGATAAGACAATTCCCGAGCTCTTCGCAATGCTAAAGGATGCAGAGGTAGAAATCAAGAAGGAGCATCAAGTGTTGATGGCCAACAAGACCACCAATTTCAAGCAAAGGGGTAAAGGGAAAAAGGGGAACTTCAAGAAGAATGGCAAGCAAGTTGCTGATCAAGGGAAGAAGCCCAAGTCTGGAGCTAAGCCTGAGACTGAGTGCTTCTACTGCAAAGGGACTGGTCACTCGAATCGGAACTGCCCCAAGTATTTGGCGGATAAGAAGGATGGCAAGGTGAACAAAGGTATATGTGATATACATGTTATTGATGTGTACCTTACTAATGCTCACAGTAGCACCTGGGTATTTGATACTGGTTCTGTTGCTAATATTTGCAACTTGAAACAGGGACTACAGATTAAGCGAAGATTGGCTAAGGACGAGGTGACGATGCGCGTGGGAAATGGTTCCAAAGTTGATGTGATCTCGGTCGGCACGCTACCTCTACATCTACCTTCGGGATTAGTTTTAGACCTGAACAATTGTTATTTGCTGCCAGCGTTAAGCATGAACATTATATCTGGATCTTGTTTGATGCGAGACGGTTATTCATTTAAATTAGAGAATAATAGTTGTTCTATTTATATGAGTACTATCTTTTATGGTCATGCACCCTTGAAGAGTGGTCTATTTTTATTGAATCTTGATAGTAGTGATACACATATTAATAATATTGAATCCAAAAGATGCAGAGTTGATAATGATAGTGCAACTTATTTGTGGCACTACTGTTTGGGTCGTATTGGTGTAAAACGCATGAAGAAACTCCATTCTGATGGACTTTTGGAATCACTTGATTATGAACCACTTGGTACTTGCGAACCATGCCTCATGGGAAAGATGACTAAAACTCCATTCTCCGGAACAATGGAGTGAGCAACAGATTTGTTGAAAATCATACATAATGGTGTATGTGGTCCGATGAATGTTGAGGCTCGCGGCGGGTATCGTTATTTTCTCACCTTCACAGATGATTTGAGCAGATATGGGTATATCTACTTAATGAAGCATAAGTCTGAAACATTTGAAAAGTTCAAAGAATTTCTGAGTGAAGTGGAAAATCATCGTAACAAGAAAATAAAGTTTCTACGATCTAATCGTGGAGGAGAATATTTGAGTTACGAGTTTGGTCTTCATTTGAAACAATGCGGAATAGTTTCGCAACTCACATCACCAGGAACACCACAGCGTAATGGTGTGTCCGAACGTCGTAATCATACTTTACTAGATATGGTGCGATCTATGATGTCTCTTACTGATTTACCTCTATCGTTTTGGGGTTATGCTTTAGAGACGGCTGCATTCACGTTAAATACGGCACCATCTAAATCCATTGAGATGACGCCTTATGAACTATGGTTTGGCAAGAAACCAAAGTTGTCGTTTCTTAAAGTTTGGGGCTGCGATGCTTATGTGAAAAAGCTTCAACCTGATAAGCTCGAATCCAAATTGGAGAAATGTGTATTCATAGAATACCCAAAGGAGACTGTTGGGTACACCTTCTATCACAGATCCGGAGGCAAGACATTCGTTGCTAAGAATGGATCCTTTCTAGAGAAGGAGTTTTTGTCAAAAGAAGTGAGTGGGAGGAAAGTAGAACTTGATGAGGTAACTGTACCTACTCCCTTATTGGAAAGTAGTTCATCACGGAAATCTGTTCCTGTGACTCCTACACCAATTACTGAGGAAGCTAATGATGATGATCATGTAACTTCAGATCAAGTTACTACCAAACCTCGTAGGTCAACCAGAGTAAGATCTGCACTAGAGTGGTATGGTAATCCTGTTCTGGAGGTCATGTTACTTGACCATGACGAACCTACGAACTATGAGGAAGCGATGATGAGCCCAGATTTCGCGAAATGGCTTGAGGCCATGAAATCTAAGATGGGATCCATGTATGAGAACAAAGTGTGGACTTTGGTTGACTTGCCCAATGATCGGCAAGCCACCGAGAATAAATGGATCTTCAAGAAGAAGACTGACGCTAACGGTAATGTTACTGTCTACAAAGCTCGAATTTTTGCGAAAGGTTTTCGACAAGTTCAAGGAGTTGACTATGATGAGACCTTCTCACCCGTAGCGATGCTTAAGTCCGTCCGAATCATGTTAGCAATTGCTGCATTATATGATTATGAAATTTGGCAAATGGATGTAAAGACTGCATTCCTGAATGGATTTCTGGAAGAAGAGTTGTATATGATGCAACCTGAAGGTTTTATCGATCCAAAGGATGCTAACAAAGTGTGCAAGCTCCAGCGATCCATTTATGGATTGGTGCAAGCATCTCGGAGTTGGAATAAACGTTTTGATAGTGTGATCAAAGCATATGGTTTTATACAGACTTTTGGAGAAGCCTATATTTACAAGAAACTGAGTGGGAGCTCTGTAGCATTTCTAATATTATATGTGGATGACATATTGTTGATTGGAAATGATATAGAGTTTCTGGATAGCATAAAAGGATACTTGAACAAGAGTTTTTCAATGAAAGACCTCGGTGAAGCTGCTTATATATTAGGCATCAAGATCTATAGAGATATATCAAGACGTTTAATTGGACTTTCACAAAGCACATACCTTAATACAGTTTTGAAAAAGTTCAAAATGGATCAAGCAAAGAAAGGGTTCTTGCCTGTGTTACAAGGTGTGAAGTTGAGTCAGACTCAATGTTCGACCACTGCAGAAGATAGAGAGAAAATGAAAGGTGTTCCCTATGCTTCAGCCATAGGCTCTATCATGTATGCAATGCTGTGTACCAGACCTGATGTGTGCCTTGCTATCAGTTTAGTAGGGAGGTACCAAAGTAATCCAGGAGTGGATCACTAGACAGCGGTCAAGAACATCCTGAAATACCTGAAAAGGACTAAGGATATGTTTCTCGTTTATGGAGGTGACAAAGAGCTCATCGTAAATGGTTACATTGATGCAAGCTTTGACACTGATCTGGATGACTCTAAGTCACAAACCGGAAACGTGTTTATATTGAATGGTGGAGCTGTCAGTTGGTGCAGTTCTAAGCAAAGCGTCGTGGCGTGATCTACGTGTGAAGCGGAGTACATAGCTGCTTCGGAAGCAGCAAATGAAGGAGTCTGGATGAAGGAGTTCACATCCGATCTAGGTGTCATACCTAGTGCATCGGGTCCAATGAAAATCTTTTGTGACAATACTTGTGCAATTGCCTTGGCAAAGGAATCCAGATTTCACAAGAGAACCAAGCACATCAAGAGAGACTTCAATTCCATCCGCGATCAAGTCAAGGAGGGAGACATAGAGATTTGCAAGATACATACGGATCTAAATGTTGCAGACCCGTTGACTAAGCCTCTCTCACGAGCAAAACATGATCAACACCAAGAATCCATGGGTGTTAGAATCATTACTGTGTAATCTAGATTATTGACTCTAGTGCGAGTGGGAGAGTGAAGGAAATATGCCCTAGAGGCAATAGTAAAGTTGTTATTTATATTTCCTTATATCATGATAAATGTTTATTATTCATGCTGGAATTTTATTAACCGGAAAGTTAGTACATGTGTGAATACATAGACAAACAGAGTGTCACTAGTATGCCTCTACTTGACTAGCTCGTTGAATCAAAGATGGTTAAGTTTCCTAGCCATAGACATGAGTTGTCATTTGATTAACGGGATCACATCATTAGAGAATGATGTGATTAACTTGACCCATTCCGTTATCTCAGCACTTGATCGTTTAGTATATTGCTATTGCTTTCCTCATGACTTATACATGTCCTATGACTAGGAGATTATGCAACTCCCGAGTACCGGAGGAACACTTTGTGTGCTACCAAACATCACAACATAACGGGGTGATTATAAAGGTACTCTACAGGTGTCTCCGATGGTACTTGTTGAGTTGGCATAGATCGAGATTAGGATTTGTCACTCCGATTGTCGGAGAGGTATCTCTAGGCCCTCTCGGTAATGCACATCACTATAAACCTTGCAAGCAAAGTGACTAATGAGTTAGTTGCGGGATGATGCATTACGGAACGAGTAAAGATACTTGACAGTAACTAGATTGAACTAGGTATTGAGATACCGACGATCGAATCTCGGCAAGTAACATACCGATGACAAAGGGAACAACGTATGTTGTTATTGCGGTTTGACTGATAAAGGTCTTCATAGAATATGTGGGAGCCAATATGAACATCCAGGTTCCGCTATTGGTTATTGAACGGAGACGTGTCTCGGTCATGTCTACATAGTTCTCAAACCCGTAGGGTCCGCACGCTTAACGTTCGGTGACGATCGGTATTATGAGTTTATGTGTTTTGATGTACCGAAGATAGTTCGGAGTCCCGGATGTGATCACGGACATGAAAAGGAGTCTCGAAATGGTTGAGACATAAAGATTGATTTATTGGATGACTATATTCGGACACCGGATGAGTTCCGGGGATCACCAGATAATTATCGTAGTGTCGGGGGGTTATCGAAACCCCCGGGGGGACTATTGGGCCTACATGGGCCATAGGGAAGAGGGCAGGCAGCCCACAAGGGGCAGTCGCGCGCCCTCCCTATAGGGAGTCCGAATTGGACTAGGGAGGGGGGCCCCTTTCCTTCTCCTCTCCCTCTCCTTCCTTCCCCCTTCCTCCTCCTAGTTGGACTAGGAAAGAGGGAGTCCTACTCCTACTAGGAGGAGGACTCCTCCCCCTCCTTGGCGCGCCCCAAGGGTCGGTTGGCCTCCCCCTTACTCCTTTATATACGGGGGCAGGGGCCCCCCCTAACACACAAGTTGATCATTGATCCCTTAGCCGTGTGCAGTGCCCCCTCCACCATAATCCACCTCGGTCATATCGTCGTAGTTCTTAGGCGAAGCCCTGCACTGGTAGCTTCATCATCACCGTCATCACGCTGTCGTGCTGACGAAGCTCTCCCTCGACACTCTGCTGGATCGTGAGTTCATGGGACGTCACCGAGCCAAATGTGTGCATATCACAGAGGTGTCGTACTTTCGGTACTAGGATCGGTCGATCGTGAAGACGTACGACTACACCAACCGCGTTGTCATAACGCTTCCACTTTCGGTCTACGAGGGTACGTGGACAACACTCTCCCCTCTCGTTGCTATGCATCACCATGATCTTGCGTGTGGGTAGGAATTTTTTTGAAATTAGTACGTTCCCCAACAATCATTCCTCCCTAGGTTAGCGCCCCACCCCTTGAGGCTAGCCCTGAGCCGTCGCCCGACCGCGTTCCAGAACTCCATCAGGCCCCACTGGGGCCCATCCTGGTTAACGCACGCCCACCATATTCTCCTTAAAGATCTCCTTGAAGCCTAGCGTTTCAAACCAGGCCGTTTCGAAGAAAAAACGTGGGCTACGTCGTAGCCTATCCTCCCCCGAGGAATAGACTAACGGAACATGGTCAGAGTCGATGCGAGTCTCCGCAATCAGTGAGCATAGAGGATAATCCATTTCCCACTCCGGCGACATGAACACCCGATCCAACACTGAGCAGACCGGGTTAAGTTGCTTGTTTGTCCATGTAAATCTCGCGCCCGACCTGGCCACTTCCCTTAGGGCCATGGAGGCAATGGCAGTATTAAACATGGACACCCGAGGCCAGTTTATGTTACTGTTGTTTTTGTCCGCTCCAGACTTGATCAGGTTGAAATCCCCTCCCACAAGGACAGGGAGCGCCGCTACAGTCACCATGGTGACTTTAGCTTGGAGTTCTCCGAAGAACTCTGCCGATTGAGAGTGATCAGCCGGACCATAGACCTGTATGACAACTAACTCGCGAAGAGATGCACAGATGCGAAAATGCACAGCAATGAAAAACATACCAATATCCCAAGCGATAATATCATACAAGGCACGGCTTAAACCCATCAGCATGCCACCCGAGTGCCCAACCGCGGGTACGTGCTGCCATTCAAAACGCTCAAGCGGGTCTACAGAAAGCAGCCCGTGAAAACGGAAGTCCGGCTTGATCGTTTCCTGTAAACCTACGATATCGACGTCCTCTTTGTGCATGTACTCCTTAAGCTGGGTTCACCGCCCCGTGTGGCCGAAACCATGAATATTCCAAAATAAGACTCGCATCTAGATCACGCGGTTACACAGCCGGACACCTCGCGAGGTGACCGCTTTTGCCACGCGCCTCGCCTTGCCCCTACAAGGCGAGGGAGAGGGGGCAACCCCTATTGCCTGACCCCCCTCTTCGGGCACAGAGAGAGCAGCGACGACCCCTCCCTCGGGGTCCCCCGGCCTCTGTTCGGCACGTGCTACAGCCGCAGCCGCAAGCGCTGCCTGCGCTACCTCCTTGGCGCGGACGAGGGAAATCAGCTCGCGAGCCCCACCCACACATGAGGGGTCAACACTGCTCACATCCAACACCTCATGCAGATGATCATCCGAGAAAGAATCTAAAACCGTAAAGCGAGGGGGTGGATTACCTGAAATCTCCATGTTCTTCTGCGCGTGAAGGAGTTGCGCCCACTGCAGGGACGTCATGTTGCCCTTGGCCCCTTGGAGCGTGAGCTGGTGCACACTGGCGCCGCCGGCACCGTCTTGGTGCGCTTGGCCTTGGAGATCAGCACCGTCTTGGAGGCTTCTTGCAGCAGCGGTTCAATGGAGGAAGGCACGGACGGGGCCGCCAATGCCATGACGGACCGCCGTGGAGTGGGAGGCGCACCCAACGTCTCCATTGCACGCACCGTCTCCGCGTTGACCTTGCGCACCGCCGTCTTCTTCATCTGCTTCACCGAGCCACTCAGGGAGGTGCCACGGCCGCCTGAGGCAGGGGACCGGGCCGGGAGGAGGCGCGACGGGCTTGGGGAGAAAGCGAGCGGGGAACAAACACTGCCCGCACCCACCACCGCAGCAGGGGCCGAACACCTGGGTGGTGAAGACACCGAGCCCAAGTTGGACCCGTACTGGTTGGGGATCAAGAGCGCCATCCCAGCAAAACCCGTCTCCTCGGTCGCTCGCGGCACCGCCGCCCCCACCGCCGGCGCAACAGGGCCTGGCACAGACATCCCGAGCTTGTCCCATGCTGCTTTGTCAATTGAGTCATCCTCCTCCATGCTAGCATCGTGGTCTTGGTCCTTGTCCTTGTCCTTGTACTTGTCCTTGTCTTGGTCGCCCGCGCCCCTACCGTTGGAAGGAGGAGGTGGAGGTGGGAGGGCAGGGGCCGCCTGGTGAGAGAGGTCCATCTCCGGCTCGAGCTTAATGTTGTAACCCTCACCATTGAACCAGATCTACACCAATCCATGCAACTTGGCCGGCGCACAGCTCGTCCACCACCAGAGGCCGGCCTATCATGGTCTTGGCCGCCATCAGTTGCTCCACCCGCCTCTGCTTTGGAGGAATGCCCCACATCTTCACCCACACTTCCGGCATGGACAGCGCCTTGGGCTCGGCGAGGGCCGCGTCACGTATATCTGCCATGATGTTGTTGATGGAGAGAAAGAGCTTGCCGCTGCGTGTCGCCATCCTCAACCTGACCGGGTCAGGGAAGGCCACTGAGAAACAGTCCTGTCGAAAGGGGCCACCAGCCAGTCCCACTCGCCCTCGAAGAGATGAGGGAGCTCCGCCTCCAGGAGCTCCTTGGACAGCACACCGGGCGCCACCGAAACCAGAGCCGCGTTGGCACCCAGCAGGCCTGCCGGCACCGCATCCGCCTCCCCGGGGTACTGCAAGCAGAAGAAACCACCGCCAGCAAATGCGTGGCCCATGGACTGCAGCATCAGAGGCGTGCCGCGCGTGGGGCAGTAGGCCGAGGCGTGACCCTCTTGGCTGCAGAGCACGCAAAGTTGCTTGAAGGTGCAGTCGTTCTGGTAGTGGCCCCATGCGCCCACACTTGAAGCACTTAGGCCCATCCGCCTCCTCAACGGGGATGGGCTCCGCCGTCGTACCCTTGGAGGAGGAGGGCTTGGAGGCCGCCGCCATCGCCGGCTTGTACTTCTTCTGCTTCTGCTAGGAGAAGGGGTCGCCGACACAGTCGCCGCAGTGGGGGTGGAGCACCTCCTTGCGCTTGAGCTCCAACCCCTGTTTCTTGTACTCCTCCTTCTTCTTCTTGCACTCCTGTTCCTTGAGCCACCAAGGAGGGGGAGTCCCCCCAGCCACCCTCCTCGCCGGCGCGCTCCGCTGCGTGCGGCTTCGCCTGGGTTCACAGATCTCGCTCGCGACGCCGCTCCACCTCTGGATCCGGCTCCGCCCGCTTGTCCGCACGCCGGTCCACCTTGGATCCCATGGCCATGACCTCGGTGAAGGAACGCACGAGGGGTGGGGCAGGGGAAGGGGGGAGAAGGAGCGTGCGGATTAGCCGAAGCACCGCACCTCAGAAGGAGTGGCTGGAAACCCTAGAGAGCAATCTAGGGCGCCCCGACGGATCCAGAGCCACTTAAGTACCGGGTGCGACGAAAGCGGGTCAGGGGAGCCAGGCCTGGGCCGAGCAGCACAGCCCACGTCCTCATGCACCGCTCCCACCGCGGGGGGACCGGCAACCTAGGCCAAGCACGGCTCGCACGGGGCGGTGCGGCCCACCACCAGAGTCTGGCCCAGCGGCCTGTCCAGGCCACCCGAGCCAACCCTAGGCCAGGGCTCGGGCACCTCCGCCGCCGCCGCCCGTGGCATCGCCGGCGCCGCCGCTCCGGGCTCCGCCACCGACGCCGTCGCAGGCACCAGGGCCCGCGGATGAGAAGCAGCCGACGACAAGGCCACTGCTCCTCCCGCCGCAGCCCACGACGCCCGCGCCCGCGACGCCTCCGCCGCGCCCTACTGCGATGCCCGGCACGACACCCCTAGTCGGCGAGGACCGCGGCCGCCGGGTGTGAACGCGCTGCGCCTCCCGGCTCTGAGCGAGCCCCCAAGCTCCTCAGCCCAAGCCACGAACTCGCCGATCGACGGCAGCGTTCCATCACCGTGTCTAGCAACACCCTTGCCATCTTCCACGTCCGAATCCTTGCAGTCACTTACCTCGGCCAACACCCAGAATCTGCTCCCCACCCAGCTCGAAGACGCCGCTGTGCCCAAGGTCGACGCCGGGGGCACGCGCCCCGGCCGCACCGTCGCTCGTACCTCCGACCAGGCCTCCGACTCGCTGGGGCAAGCGGCCAACGCCGCATCGCCAGCCCCATCGCCGCCCGAGTCGCCAGGCCGTACCAGAGCCGTTGGAGCCATCCACCCAAAACCTCCTTTCTTGCCTTAATCCTGATTTGTATTTTTCTGTCGATGCTGCTGCTTTTCATTTTCAGGGTCTTCATCGATACCAACAAGACATCAATGTGCGGATGGTTGTCACACAGATTGATGCTGCTGCTTTTGATTTTTCAGGGCCTACACACAAACGATATGCATGCATGCGTAGTGCTTCAACAACAGGGAACCTACACACATATTGTTGTCACATGACGCTCGATGAGTAATTGAGTCATTGCCTCCCGAGGTGAACTGGCGAGACTTAAAATCAATTTTTCTAAGAGTCACGGGTACTTCCCTCAAAAAAAACTTTGATTTTAAGTCTCGAGAGCGCTTCGAAGCAAAGGAGGATGAACTTTAAATGAGCAATACAAGGATTGTTCAACTCAACCATAATAATCGTATCATCATCGTACTGAAGATGTGTCAGCCCTTCCGGGAGGAGATGTGAGACTATAGGAGAGATGTGACCCGCTGCGGCCGCCCGGGATAAGGTACAAGAAATGGCATCGGCCACGAAATTAAACAACAAGGGGGATATGGGGTCCCCTCTCTTCCGGGAGGAGAAGGAACCAAGATTAGACCATAAGGGGGCGGGGATATGAGAGGAGCATTTCTTTCTCTCTCTTTTGCATTGTAACATGTGCCTCATTTATGTCGTAAAGATCATAGTGTCACGTAGACACGGATCTGACATGACTGAAACGACGACACAAAGAAGCACCGGCTAAGAAAGAGAAATACTATCAAGATCGAAAAATCCCTTGAGCTTGACGCCTCCGGCACCACCATAACAACCACCTCCTCACCCGAGCTCGAGGTGGCTCCATCGCTAATATGCAGCTTTGCAGACCTCCAAGACAGCTCATCAAAGTTGAAGCCATTGTCGTTGAAAGGATCAGACCCTGGCAACACCCCGGAGCTCCGGATCTGGCACCCCCACATGACTAAAACGTCGGAAGAGGCGGACCACAAAGCCAGGAGATGATCCACTATCTTCCGGATGGATGCCGTCGATGCAGTCCACACTCCATATCCGCTCACTCTTGGACTACCTCCCAAACCCAGCGTCGGCATTGGAGCAAACGGCGTCACAACAGAGAAGCCCAAGGACACACACAGGGCACTATGATGATCTGACGCCGCCGCCACGCCACGCCGTCCTTACTCGAACAGAATTGAGGGTCAGAGACTATTGAGAGTATGTATAGTGTACGTGGTACTAGCTCTTTTTTTTTTCTTTTCATTTTGCCGTGGACGAGGAAAATGTAAAAAGACACAAGTTTTGGGAGAAGGACGCAAGTTTTGCGAGCAGCTTGTGTCTCCGCCGCATCCTTCGCAACCCGCGTCTCCCGCTCCCTCCGACGACGTGGGGATGGAGATGGTGATGGTGATGGGGATGGGGATGGAGACGGAGACGGAGAGTCTCCTCCGCTTCCTCCTCCTCTTCCCGCCTTCCCCTTCCTCCGTTGGCTGGCACGGGCATCCCGTCTTCTCCGGCCCGCTCCGGTGGTCTCCGTCCCCGTCCGGCCGGTCGCCATGGCGGCGGCGGGAGCGCCAGCGCGCGCGCTTCTGCCCACCGTCCTCCTCCTCTTCCTGGCGGTGGCGGAGGCGCAGGTGGACCCTATGAGCAACGGCGCCGTCACGTCGGCGCTCAACGCCAAGCTCAAGAAGCTGACTGACGCCTTCGCTCCGCAGGTGAAAAGGGAGCTCGGTTACTGCATCCAGGACACGTACGCACGCTTCCTTCCCTGCTGTTTCTTTCTTCAATACAATCATCGATTCAATTTCAATCTCAGTCCCCCCAAATCAAATCAAATCAAATCGAATCAAATCTTGCCGGACCGGAGAATGAATCGAATCGAATGGAATTGCTAATTGAATGGCTGCGCTGCAGGGACGCCGAGTGGGACGCCACCTTCAACTTCTCCTCCGATCCCAAATTCCTCGTCGACTGCATGAAGAAAGGTAATTAACCTGCTCTGCTCAATTGCGCTCATCTCATCCATGCTGGAATGGAATGGAACGGAACGGAAGGATTGTTTCTTTATTTATTACATTATTACATACACTTTTAATGGATAAATGAATTGAAATGCTTTCATTAATCCATGGTGGCAAATTGCAGCATTTTTTGCATCCATGAGGCAAAGGGGGTGTGCCAATTTCCATGCTATGTTCCTCACTCCTCACTCAATCTTTCTGAAACCATGGTTAAGCATTTTGGTTTCTACTTACCCACCGGACTCGATCCGACCTCATGCGATACCGATCCTTTACTTACTTATTATGTTTACGCGTGTGAATTAACCCATCCGGCGCGTGTGCGTGCGTGCAGGGGACCTGCCGCAGCGCGTGTGCACAGCCGCCGAGCTCAAGTTCTACTTCGAGAGCATCCTCAGAAGAGGCAAGAAGAACTACGTGAGGCCAAACAAGAACTGCAACCTCTCGTCCTGGATCGACGGCTGCGAGCCCGGCTGGGGCTGCACCGCCGACGCCGGCAAGGAGGTGGACCTGCAGGACGCCGAAAACTTCCCCTCCAGGACCGTCGACTGCCAGGGCTGCTGCCCCGGCTTCTTCTGCCCCCGCGGCCTCACTTGCATGATACGTACGTAAGCCCTCAGCCTCACACCTACACACAAACACTCCGCGTCCCGTGCGGTCATTTCTCTCTTCAGATTTTTGGATTGTTCACATTCACACGCATGCTATTGCTGATGCAGCCTGCCCTCTGGGAGCATACTGTCCACAGTCCACCCTCAACAAAACCACCGGAGTCTGCGATCCGTAAGTTTCTCTCCTCTCTTGCTCGTATATATTCATTCTCTCCTCTCTTTTATATACACACTGTCCATGGAAATACATACATACCTATATGGAAAGGAAATGGAAGGGTGAATGAATTATCGATCATTTGCGCACTGCACTGCAGATACAACTACCAACCGCCTCCTGGGCAGCCCAACCATACTTGCGGCGGTGCCGACAGATGGTCGGATGTCATGAGTACTGACGATGTTTTCTGTCCAGCTGGTTACTACTGTCCAAGCCCTATCCTCAAGATCGATTGCAGTAGTGGGTAATTCTATCTATCTATCTATCTATCTATCTATCTATCTATCTATCTATCTATCGAATGCTTCATTTCTCATTCGGCCAATCTCCATCCTAGGATTGAACCTTGATCCTTACAATGATTCCCATGCCATTGCCACCACACCACACCACACCACACTAGTAATGAAAGCTCCATTTATCGGGAAAAAAAAGAGTAATATGCGAAAGTGAGCTGCCTTACATAGCAGGTCAAACTTTTTTAATTTTTACATCATTCCCCAAAGAAAATTACTGAAAAATGCAAGCTTCTGGATGTGTGCAGGTTCTATTGCAGGAAAGGATCAACTATCCAGACCAGTAAGTTTGCTCCTTGTATTGTCGTGTTCATATAATATACTTCTATAATAAGATAATATGATGCTTCCCTTTTTCTGCTTTTACTACACTGTGTTCTTCATTAATTGACATTTGACGGTAATTTTCAGTATTGTAAGAAAAAAAATTGAAGCTTTCCCAGAATCCTTAGTATTGTTTTCTTGATTTTATAGATTTTTTTTCATTTTTTTTCTGAAAACTATGTATTTTTACACGGAAAATTTGGGCATGAAATAAAATTTGACGGATTTTAATTTTTAAGAAAAAGTTTCTGAAAATTTCTTGGAATGCTAATTATTGTTTACAGAATGTTTTCAATTTCTCTGAAAACTTTGAATTTTTGATAAAATTGGGCAGAAAATGAAATTTGCATCAACATGGCTTGCTGACTGGATGGTCAGCGTGGTCAAAACCACCTCACAATGTTCTAGGGGGGCAAAGTAAATGATATTGATAGTTTTAGGCTGTGTCGTAACCGGTTTAGAGTTGGAGGTTGAAATATATATGCACTTGTCTCTCAATAATTCAATAGGGTTTGCCCTTCAAGGTGCTTGAAATGATGGAATGTGCCAACTTGTAAGCGTATTAATTGATTTGCTTTTAACTGCATGCAGAATGCTTATCCAAGGGCAGTTGTAAACCAAACTCTACAACCCAAGACATCACAATATTTGGTGCCATGCTAGTGGTAATTAACATACAACATTTCCTACACGCACGCTGTTGATATCATCATCAAATCTTTAACGACCTGACATACAGGTTGAGCTGTGCTTAATTAATTTGCATGACCAAATTAGGTTGCCCTGAGTTTAGTGCTGTTGATCATTTACAACTTCTCTGACCAACTTCTGACCAACCGAGAGAAGAAGCAAGCGAAATCTAGGGAGGCTGCTGTAAGACTCGCGAAAGAGACCGTACAGGCCCGTGAAAGGTGGAGATCAGCTAAAGATGTCGCAAAGAAGCATGCCGCAGGCCTGCAGACATCTCTCACCCGCACATTCTCGCGCAAGAAGAGTCTCAGCAGCTCACATGAATCATCTAAAGGGCATCCACCTGAAGAGCATGGTGCGGATCATCCGTCAGAAGAATCAGGAGAGAAGAACACCGGAAGCCCCACTGCGGAAGTAGGAGGAGGAGGAGGAGATAAAAAGAAGAAGGGGGGGAAACATGCGCACACGCAGAGCCAAATCTTCCAGTATGCGTATGGTCAAATCGAAAAGGAGAAGGCACTGGAACAAGAAATGGAACAAAACAGTAATAACCTTTCCTTGTCAGGAGTGGTAGCCATGGCAACTGATGAAGATTTAAGGCAAAGACCTAGAATTGAGATTGCTTTCAAAGACATTACTCTCACCTTGAAGGGGAGTAAGAAAAAACTATTAAGGTCTGTGAGTGGGAAGCTTATGCCTGGTCGGGTAGCTGCCGTGATGGGCCCATCAGGCGCGGGAAAAACCACCCTCTTGAGCGCTATTGCCGGCAAGGCGACTGGATGCGCGACAACCGGTACGATACTCATAAACGGGAAGCAAGAGCCTATCCGTGCATACAAGAAGATCATCGGCTTTGTCCCGCAAGACGATATTGTCCATGGAAACTTGACTGTTCAAGAGAACCTCTGGTTTAATGCGAGATGCAGGTATGTTATGTATTATATGCTATATATGCACATGCACATTCTTTTTTAATTTATTGCATGCATTTTCACGATTAATTCTTGTAATTATGTCTCCTCAGGCTCCCTGTTGAGATGTCCCAGGCTGAAAAAGTTCTTGTCGTGGAAAGAGTTATCGAGTCCTTGGGGCTGCAACCGGTTCGCGATTCCTTGGTTGGAACTGTTGAAAAGCGTGGCATCTCTGGTGGCCAGCGTAAGCGGGTAAATGTCGGCCTAGAGATGGTCATGGAACCCTCTGTGCTCATCTTAGATGAGCCAACATCTGGTTTGGACAGTGCTTCGTCTCTGCTTCTACTTCGCGCTCTACGGCGGGAAGCTATGGAAGGGGTCAACATCTCCATGGTGGTTCATCAGCCCAGGTTAGTACTGTACTGTACTGTACTGTAGTATAGTAGGTTGCTTCCACTTACTAGTCCCACACGACCTTAATTTTACTCATGTGAATTACTCCTGAACCTGAGGACATGCTTGCTTACATGCAGCTACACACTGTACAATATGTTTGATGACTTGATACTTCTCGCCAAAGGTGGTATGCCTGTTTACCACGGGCCTGTGAAGAAAGTGGAGGAATACTTTAAAGGGTTGGGGATTGTCGTCCCGGACCGCGTGAATCCGCCCGACTACTACATAGACATCTTGGAGGGGATTGTGAAGCTAGACACGAATGCGGTCAACGTCAAAGATCTCCCTCTGCGGTGGATGCTGCACAACGGCTATGAGGTTCCACGAGATATGCTCCAGAGTTCTTCCGGCTCGGAATCATCGTTGAGTGGGGAAGCAGGTGGTCATGCCCCCCAAGCTGAGGCCAAGAAGTCCGTTCTTGGTGAATTGTGGGGCAATCTCAGGGACATACTAGGCCAGAAAAAGGATGAGTACGATTACAACAAATCTTCTGAAGATTTGTCTAACCGCCGCACACCTGGAAAACTTAGGCAGTACAAATACTACCTGGGAAGGTACGTAAATTACTGAATTTTGTTTCCTTCCTTCCTTCCTTCCTTTCTTCATTGTTGTTGTTGTTGTTGTTGTTGTTGTTGTTGTTGTTATTGTTGTTGTTGCTGCTGCTGCTGCTGTTGTTTTTGTTGTTGTTGTTGTATTCCATTCTTATGAGCTCGCTAGCTTCATGCATCCCTTTCTGTATGTAAAGATTTCTTCTTCTTATTCAGATGTGGCAAGCAAAGGCTTCGTGAATCTAGCATACAAGGAGTCGACTTTCTGATTCTGGGTCTTGCTGGTATCTGTCTTGGGACACTAGCTAAAGTGAGCGACGAGTCTTTCGGAGCACTTGGCTACACATACACCGTCATCGCTGTCTGTAAGTTTTCTTTTTCCATTCATTCTTCTGGACGACATGATGCATGCATGCCCTCTATATATGTGGACTCAATTCTCGCTGCAACATGTTTATGAATACAACATTGCAATTCAGAGTCAGACTGGAGCTTACATAAACATGTTTCTGAATTCAAAAATTGAAACACGTACTAGAGTTCTTTCAATTCTCTTAAGCAAACAAAATATAGTTAATTAATGTTGCCTGGCTGCAGCTCTGCTTTGCATGATTGGAGCCCTCCGCTCATTTTCCTTGGAGAAGATACACTACTGGCGAGAGAGAGCGGCGGGCATGAGCTCGCTCGCATACTTCATGTCCAAGGACACGATCGATCACTTCAACACGATCGTGAAGCCGATTGTCTACCTCTCCATGTTCTACTTCTTCAACAACCCGAGGTCGTCCATCTGGGAGAACTATGTCGTTCTCGTAGCGGTCGTCTACTGCGTCACGGGGATCGGCTACACCTTTGCCATCTTCTTCCAGCCCGGTTCAGCGCAGCTGGTATATATGGTTTCCGCACCAACTACTGCTAGTAGCTAAGCTCCATTAATATGTTTATTGATTAACCAGGGCGAAGAAAGTGATGGCTTGTGTGGTTTTGATGATGATGCAGTGGTCAGCGTTGCTTCCGGTTGTCCTGACCCTCTTCTCGAATGAGCAGAAGGACAGCGTCTTTGCTAACCTATGCTACACAAAGTGGGCGCTCGAGGCGTTCGTGATTGCAAATGCGCAGAGGTAACTTATCATCCGTTCATTTAGCTCGATGCTGCTGTGGCTGTTTGCTGCAACTCAATCAACACTCGGCCGACCGTAAATATGAAATATTTTGAGTTGCAGAAGGACAGACATATAGAACACTAATACATAAATATTTCGATTAAAAACTTAGGATGCGACGGAATGCAATGCAGGTACTCTGGTGTTTGGCTCATCACGCGGTGCGGTTCGCTGGTGAAGATGGGGTACGACATCGACCACAAGATCACGTGTATACTTGTCCTCGCTGCAAACGGGATAGTGTTCCGGTGTATAGCCTTCTTCTGCATGGTCATCTTCCAAAAGCACTGATGATTTCTTTCGTTTTTCTTTATCAGCATATGTATCCCATGTATGTATGTATGTATATATGTATGTATGTTTGTAACTGACAGACTGATCGAGTAGTAGTAGAACAAGAAGAAGAATTAATGCATACAGTGAGTTGTTAATGTATGCCGAATTAATTAGATGGATCGAATTCCCTTACATGTACTCCATTAGCCAGATAACAAGTTGGGTTAACAAGAATGTGTGTGTGCTACATGCACCATTTAGGCACACTCAGCTGTCAGGTTATGTTTGTATTTTGAACTCTATGTGTGAAGTACGCGGTTGTTATTACAATCACACACTAGGAACTACGCCATAGAATCAATAAAAAGGAATCATCCAACCTGAGATGATGGTGATGATGATATGGCTATAGAAGAATCACAGCATAGTTTCTATGAGATTGACTGGAACACAGCATAGCTTCTTCCTTGCTTGGTTAATGAAACAACACAACCAAGGATGCAAAGTACTCAGTAGAGCAAGTGATGATTACATTAGTAGTCTCTCTCATACCATCTCAGGAGAGATGGAGCCGAACTACTCGAAAAAACGCATGTCCTGGGCTCCTTCCTGACTATGGTTGGTGCCTTGGAACTTCACTGCCACTCCGAAAATGCCGACTGTCCCACCTGCCCGAAGCCTTCTTCCTCGAGCCTCTATCACCTCCCTCTGCATTCACTCCGAAAATGTCAACCGTACCCGTGTTCGTTCCAACGGCTAGCAATTGATTAGCTCAAGTAACACCACAATCGGCATTGATTAGCTCTGACAGACGTAGGGAGCAGGCAAGTAAGAGTGAGGCACTCACAGATATCAGTCACAGTGATCTGTGACAGACGTAGGGAGCAGACAAGTAAGAGCGAGGCACTGGTCCTTGGCACAAGTAAGATCCGCATGTAAGCAGCAGTCGACACGCAAGTAGATCCTTGGTCTATGAAACGATTGTGTCACCTCAATATTTCAATTCAATTGAAATGCTCTTTATCAAAAAAAAAGTAGATCCTTGGCAATACTGATAAGTGACATCCTGACATATATCAAAACTGCACTGTTGGTCATGGATCAATGCGAACATGAAAAATCTTTATCTTTATCTTTATCTTTATCACTTTATCTTTATTTTTATCTTTCTCTTTATCTTTACCTAATAATAAAGCGGTTATCGCTTCTTACCATCGTAATTTCGTCCGTTTTTCGTCCGTCGTCGGTCCACTTCACCCATATTATTTTCTATATTCGAGGTGGGACTAATATGTCTATATACCACGATCGATCTTGCAAGTCTCGCAACTCATGATTGTCGCTAGCAAGGTCAGATGGGCCTTTGCTACTAGATGGGCCGGCCAGGCTGTGTCCAACTTTATGTTTACCCGTGTTCATGCCCAAAATACGGAATCAATTATGAGAAAGAGAGTTTAGGAACGTGAATGGATAGTTTTCAAGTGGTGGGCTCTCTTCCCTCAAAAAAAAAAGTGGTGGGCTCTCTTGAACGAGTACACGTGAGACGTACTGCTGTACGTGGCGCCTAAATTACATGGGATGTGCAGTCCATCGCACTGTTGAAAAACAGAGAGAAATTGCAGGTTTTTTCTTTGACGGTTGGGGAGTTGGGATATTTTTCTCAATTTATTGTAGACTTTTCGCGCGATGTCCGCTCAGTGAGAGAAGACGTTCCTGTCGACTACGAAGACACATGTGGTAACTTCGTCAATCTCAAGCGTGTTGTGAGCATCTGCACTGTACCGTGCTAAAAAAAGATAGGTGTGACATGTGAGGGCTGGGCTCATCACCTTGGGATTGGCCCTGTTCGAACAAGTTTTAATCAAGTGAACCGGTTGACCTTTGTCTATGAGCAGAGGCGGACCACGAAGAATTTTTAAGGTGGGGCGAAGTCTCACTAAGATTTTTCTTTATGCGAATCAAAGGAATCAATACACACTCATAATACACACTACAAACTAATAACCAAAGACAATGAAATTGTAGACATGTTTCGATAGGAAAACAACCTAAAACATACCGATAATGACGCATTTAATGGCGTCTAGAAGAGCCAGGCAATGGCAGTGCCCTACCCTCCTTCTGAAAATCTTCCTTAATTTTACCGAGATCAATACTTTGAAGATCTCTCGCTCAATGTAACACACCATTAAGTCAATAAGCCAGCCATCAGACATCTTGCTGCGCAACTCAGTCTTGATGATTTTCATTGACGAGAAGGCTCTTTCAACTGTTGCCGTCGCTACCTGTAGTAGCAATGCCTAACTCAATGAGGCGATAAACAGCAGGAAACATGACATGCCTTTCAAGTTCAACCATTTTTTTTAGCTAGACTTGCAATATCATGACAAGCTCTAAAGTCTTCAATTCTTCTCATATAGATAATGAATAGCTCTAGGTTATCAACTCCTCCCCTTTCCTTTGGATTTTCTACTGCCTTCCTCTTCCTTTCCATCTTCGGGCAATCTGGCCGTGACTGCGCCGGTCGGACTCAGAAGTGGCCAGACGACCGGACGGCCGGACTGCTGTTGCTGCTGCTAGGCCCCGGCTGGAGACGCTGCTTGCTGCCGCGGTGCCACCGCCCTCTAGCCCTCCAACTGCCGCCGCCGTTGCCTGCCCTGCCGCTGGCTGCCCCACCGTTGCCTGCCCCGCCCACTCCTGGCGACCTGGCCAGCCACCGCCGCCGCCAACGGTAGCTTAGGGATTAGGGATTTAGGGTTGGGGAGAGAACAGAGTGTGCTGCGTTGCGTCTCTGCTCGCTCGCGTGGACGCTCGAACCTGGCTGGCTGCCTCGCGTGGAGGCTCGAATCTGGCTGGCTGTTGGCCCATCTGGCCGCTCGCTGTGTCGGGCCGTCGGCCCATCACGTATTAACAGCGACAAGGCAGTGTATTGTGCTAGCGATCGATGCATATTAGCTATAAATTTTTTTTTGCTCAAAATTAAGGTATGGCAGGCGCCATACCCTGCCCACCGGGGAGGTCCGCCAGTGTCTATGAGGGTAGAAGGATAAGTGGCAATATATATGAGGTACCTTTTATTCCAGACTTTTCGCGCGATGTCCGCTCAATGGGAGAAGACGTTCCCGTCGACTACAAAGACACACCTGGTGGCTTCGTCGATCTCAAGCGTGTTGTGAGCATCTGCACTGTACCGTGTTCAAAAAAAGATAGGTGTGCTGTGTGAGGGCCGGGCTCATCGCCTTGGGATTGGCCATGTTCGAACAAGTTTTAATCAGGTGAACCGTTTGACCTTTGTCTGTGAGGGCAGAAGGATAAGTGGCAATATAGATGAGGTACCTCATAGTATTGAAATAGAATATGTGGACATATATGTATGAGGTGTCTTATGACATGCTTACTACTCCTTTCCGTTCCTAAATATTTGTCTTTTTAGAGATTTTAACAAGTGACTAAATACGAAGCAAAATGAGTAAATCTACACTCTAAAATATGTCTATATACATCTATATGTGATAGTCCATTTAAAATATCTAAAAATACAAATATTTAGAAACGGAGGGAGTAAGTTAGGTGCGTACAATATTATTTCTGCCGTTGCAACGCACGGGCATGTTTTCTAGTACTAATAATTACAGATCGAGAACAAGATTAAACTCAACAAATGTAATTTCCGTGTGATGTTATACCGACCCCGCAAAAAAAACATAGTAAGCTAGTTTTGATTATTAATATGGGCTGCAAAGTGCAGAGCCTACTTCCACTGTAACTTGAATAATTCACTATTTCCAAAGTTGTATCACACGCCACGTATTCGTATTACTACTTTTTTTGCATAAACACCACAACAGTTATACAACCACCTTCCATACAGATGCAAAGCGAGAACCTTTCAGTGATCTGACAGATGAAATTGCATCCACTGGGTAGTACCATTCTCATGTGGCCGACCAGATGATCTTCTACAAATTAAAGAAACATCATACATAATTGACGTGGGATTTTATGTCTATTTAAAATAGGAAGGATAATATATATATATATATATATATATATATATATATATATATATATATATATATATATATATAAAGTGGACACTGAAAACTGTTATACCTCAAAACACGAACAGAAGTAGTATGCAGGGTACACTGTTCTGAAGTTCTGTTCAGTTCAGTACCTTACTAAGAAATAACACGAAACTTCTGCGTTACTTGAAATGCAAATCGTGTACAAGACTGCATGCATGGTGCTTTTTACCATGATAGAAGATTGATAAGAGATCTGCAAACCATAAAATAAAAAATATGTGAAAATAGTAAAACATACTATGCCATACTAAGTCGAAATTCAGGTCAATGCATCAACTTACTCTGCAGCTTCACGAGTACATTTTGGTGACAATTGCATAATTCGGAGTGCAACTGACATGATAACCAGCAGTACATGCATGCTTGGAGCTCTCATATATAAGAGCACACCTTGATTCTATTTTCAAAGAATAAGATCATAATATGAATCAAGTTAATGCCATGATGATTGTAAAAAAGTCATCACTGAGTTGTAACCAAAAAAACCACCTCATGTTTCTGAAAGATTATAGCGTGATTTCTGAAAATCCATATCACAAGCAGACCTGTAAAGCAAAAGAATGTGCTAGGATAAAATAACTGAAACAACGTGTATTTGATGTTTAATAGTGAATTCTTTACCAATATGACTGAATGGCACGCCTCTTGCCACATCACATAATTTTCCAGTGGAACACACTCATAGCTCAGGATCCTCTTCATAGATAAAGCTGACAATGCAAAACTGAATTTGGGAGATGGCCGGTAACGATCTAGCAATGAATTTGAAAAACTGCAAACCTAAATATGAGCAGCAAAACACTGAGAAGTTGTTTTTTTTTCACAATTATCCATAATGATCTTTTGATTCTCAAACCTAAACTCGTCCAGGTACGTACACCACCGAGCCTTCGTGAGTGTCAACCTGAACCCTACCAGAACAAACATGAAGAACACCTGCACGACGAGCCAAGATAACTGGTGAGTGGAAGAACACCTGGTACCAATAGCAATGTAGCGGTGGGTAAGAAAATGGCAAACCAGAAAACCCAAGACTGATTTATATATTCCACAATATAATCATCCCGGCCGGCCACCGAAAACCTTAATATTTTGATCTTAACACCACCAAGCCTGGATGAGTCACGGCCACCAAAATATAAATGCAAAGTATGCATAATAAGCCAAAGAGAATGATCATAAGAACACCGGCCTGCACAGAAAGCAAACAGAAATGGTGAAAGAATGCATGACAGATTTCATGTATTTTCATCTAGAAAATAGAGAAAGAAACTCCCCAAAGGAATTAACTGATAATCATATATAGTATTGATTTCTCATCTTGTGATAAAAAATACGTGAAATCTGTCATGTATTCACCATTTATTTTTGCTATCTTGGAAAGAAAAGAAAAATAGAAATCTGCCATATGAGGAATATAAGTGGGAGTTGTTTTGATATATATATATATATATACTTACCAGATTTATGTACATAAAGGAATAACCGAACAATATGGCCACAATATCAGTATTGTAGCACCTAGCTACGCCATGGTGATATTCTCACACCTGAACTAGGCAAGTAGACCACCAAGTATTTGAAGAGCACTCAAGACCCAAATGTGAATGGAAAGTATATATGTAGAAACCTATCAGAATAATGGTACAGCAAGAGCAAATTAGTTCTAAGTTGGATATACTTACCAGATTTATGTACATGAAGGAAGACCAAGGAGTACAAGTGCGCCGTGAGGGTTGAGATCTAGTACAAGGCTAGAAGAATGTACAAAGGAACTCCAAGGCAGAAGCCTGTGTAGTAGGTAGAAGGAAACAAACACTGATCAGAATATTATTACGCAGGAAAAGAGCAAGGCTAATTAATGTCGCCATCTGTGTTTGTTACCTTGGTCAATCTCAAATTGCCAGGAAGATTTCTGGTATGGTCAATTTCTCACTAACCCATCGCACTGCTGTATTAGCTCATCGTTTTGGCACAAGCTGACATCTAAATCTTGAAGTGATTTGGGGAGGCCGGCCATCTTTGGGCAGCGACCGGACGGCCGGACATTCCCAAACTAGCAACCGCTTGAGGTTGGTAAGCTTGTGGAGTGTTGCAGGGAGACTGTGAAGCTTGTTGAATTCCTTAAACTCCATCTCTTCTCTGCCGATCCCAAAAAGTGTCAGACGGCACAACAAGGAGTCCCATGGCATCATCCGTACGTCATCAGACTCTAGTTTGGATGAACTCGGGGCAACAAGCCTGGGATTAATTGTCATCCCATCCAGCAAACAATATAGGGCTTCTTCTTCGGGGCAACAAGCCTGGGATTAATTGTCATCCCATCCAGCAAACAATATAGGGCTTCTTCTTGGAGAGCCTTGGGAGGTGGGTGAGCCTCATCTCCTGATGATGGCCCAACCAGACCATCTAAACTGTCTGTACACAATTTCTTCAGTGAGGTTAGCATCAGAAGGTGCTTCCACTCCAAAGGTGGGCACTTCCTGAGGTCCAGACACTCAAGCCCTATCAGTCTATTGAACGCTACCACCTGATCTAAGCTCTGCAGATCATCATTTCCAACAATTTCCAATCTTACTCCATAGTATGATTTTGGGTCGTAATCAAACATCTCAAGTAGCCTTACGTCACTTATATAAACAAGACAAAGAGTCCCAGTCCACGGGATCTGAGGCACTAACAATAATTCTGTACAGTTAATTATCTCAAGCTCTTGTAGTTTGGGAAACCAATCAATGTTCCAATTTTGATCTGGTTTAGGGTAAACAATGTGGTTTGAAAATGGCAACTCCGAGAGTTTAGGGCAGTCTCTAATAATCAATGCTTGCAAGAGAGGAAACATATGATGAGGGTCATGTGATGGTACCTACCACTACCAGAAAAACTGGGGTTGCCGACGGCCAAATCTATGCCGAGGCCCCCGTCGGCATCGCCAGACATATGCCGACGGCCAAGGATAGGCCGTAGGCGTAGAAAAGCCGTCGGCATACATCCATCTACGCCGACGGGGCCGTCGGCATAGACGAGGCCGTCGGGACCGTCCGAGATACGCCTACGGGGCTCGTCGGCATAGGTCAGGCCGTCGGCATAGCACGGGCCCACCTGCCCGGTCAGCGCTGACCATTTGACGGCGTTGAACCTACGCCGACGGGTGGTAACGGCGGCCGTCGGCATATCTGTGGCAGAGGTATGCCTACGGCACAGCCGTCGGCATAGGCCCCTCCGCCACGTCATCAATCCTTGTGCCACGCCACGTCACCGATCCGTGGGACAACCTCCGTGTGTGCACATATATGCCGACGACCTTGCCGTCGGCATACGTGGGCATTACTTTATTTTTTATTTTTACTTTGTTTTGTTATTTTTACTTTATTTTAGTTTTTGCTTTTGCATAAGATAATTATGCCTTATCTAAAAAAACATAACCGATGGTATATCGATTGCCCCCCGTTACGAATGTCGCTATCGCCGTGTCACGGAGGGGGGAAACGGTCGACACGGAAGGAATTCTGGTTGGTGGGGGGGTTCGGGGTGTAGCTATGTCACCGAAACATCGCACGGGTCCCGATGCATATGTGAAAGTGTTCATGCATGCGTAGACGCCCGTCTTGGGGCTCCGGGGTATGCCCCCCCTCACGGACGGCGCCGCCGCCGGCACCTGGAGGGGGGAAACGGACGCGTGGGGTCTACACGGAGGGGATCTTGCTGTGGGTCTGGCCCGGATGTTGCTCCAAAGTGTTCCTATGGGCTGACCTAACACAACCGGTGGGGAGGTCCACTGGTCAAAGCCCGTCCGTGCAAAGTCAAAGGGCTAGATCTCGTGGTCAAACGCTACAGGGTTAGGCGGGACGGGGGCACTGGGGGGGGGGGGGGGTAGCAATGCCACCGGAGCGTCGCACCGGGCCCTCATACATGCGGGGTGGTGTGGTGGCATGTCCGAAGAGGCGGGACGCGTCTCCGGGGCGTGGGCCCCTCTCACGGACGGCGATGACATGGTAGTAGACGTTCTGCGGTAACGATGCGGCGTCAATATTACTAAATACTCGGAGCACAATAAAATCATAAGTTTTTTTGCACGACGCGGGCACATGTTCTATAGGAATGATGTTATTTTTTCATAATTTTTGGTGATGGAGAAGTCTCTGAAAAATTCCCTCTACGCGGATTGCCCTTCGCGCGTCTACGGCTGTGGCCGGCGGCCTCCGGGGGCTAGCATGCCGCCAAATCTTGCGTAGGCGGCCTCTCACAAGTCTGGAAGTGTTGTGGCGGTTGCAAACGCCCGGCACGCGTGTCCGGGGTGTGCCCCCCCTCACGGACGGCGCCGCCGCCGGCACCTGGAGGGGGAAACAGACGCGTGGGGTCTACACGGAGGGGATCTTGCTGTTGGTCTGGCCCGGATGTTGCTCCAAAGTGTTCCTATGGGCTGACCTAACACAACCGGGTGGGGAGGTCCACTGGTCAAAGCCCGTCCGTGCAAAGTCAAAGGGCTAGATCCCGTGGTCAAACGCTACAGGGTTAGGCGGGACGGGGGCACTGGGGGGGGGGGGTAGCAATGCCACCGGAGCATCGCACCGGGCCCTCATACATGCGGGGTGGTGTGGTGGCATGTCCGAAGAGGCGGGACGCCTCTCCGGGGCATGCCCCCCCCTCACGAACGGCGATGACATGGTAGTAGACGTTCTGCGGTAACGATGCAGCGTCAATATTACCAAATACTCAGAGCGTGATAAAATCATGAGTTTTTTGCACGACGCGGGCACATGTGCTATAGGAACGATGATATTTTTTCATAATTTTTGGTGATGGAGAAGTATCCGAAAAATTCCCTCTACGCGGATTGCCCTTCGCGCGTCTACGGCTGTGGCCGGCGGCCTCCGGGGGCTAGCATGCCGCCAAATCTTGCGTAGGCGGCCTCTCACAAGTCTGGAAGTGTTGTGGCGGTTGCAAACGCCAGGAATGCGTGTCCGGGGTGTGCCCCCCCTCACGGACGGCGCCGCCACCGGCACCTGGAGGGGGGAAACGGACGCGTGGGGTCTACACGGAGGGGATCTTGCTGTGGGTCTGGCCCGGATGTTGCTCCAAAGTGTTCCTATGGGCTGATCTAACACAACCGGGCGGGGAGGTCCACTGGTCAAAGCCCGTCCGTGAAAAGTCAAAGGGCTAGATCCCGTGGTCAAACGCTACAGGGTTAGGCGGGACGGGGGCACTGGGGGGGGGGGGGGGTAGCAATGCCAGCGGAGCGTCGCACCGGGCCCTCATACATGCGGGGTGGTGTGGTGGCATGTCCGAAGAGGCGGGACGCGTCTCCGGGGTGTGGCCCCCCCTCACGGACGGCGATGACACGGTAGTAGACATTCTGCGGTAACGATGCGGCATCAATATTACTAAATACTCGGAGCGCGATAAAATCATAAGTTTTTTTGCACGACGCGAGCACATGTGCTATAGGAACGATGTTATTTTTTCATAATTTTTGGTGATGGAGAAGTCTCCAAAAAATTCCCTCTACGCGGATTGCCCTTCCCGCGTCTACGGCTGTGGCCGGCGGCCTCCGGGGGCTAGCATGCCGCCAAATCTTGAGTAGGCGGCCTCTCACAAGTCTGGAAGTGTTGTGGCGGTTGCAAACGCTCGGAACGCATGTCCGGGGTGTGCCCCCCCTCACGGACGGCGCGCCGCCAGCACCTGGAGGGGAGAAACGGACGCGTGGGGTCTACACGGAGGGGATCTTGCTGTGGGTCTGGCCCGGATGTTGCTCCAAAGTGTTCCTATGGGCTGACCTAACACAACCGGGTGGGGAGGTCCACTGGTCAAAGCCCGTCCGTGCAAAGTCAAAGGGCTAGATCCCGTGGTCAAACGCTACAGGGTTAGGCGGGACGGGGGCACTTGGGGGGGGGGGGTAGCAATGCCACCGGAGCGTCGCACCGGGCCCTCATACATGCGGGATGGTGTGGTGGCATGTCCGAAGAGGCGGGACGCATCTCCGGGGCGTGGCCCCCCCCTCACGGACGGCGATGACACGGTAGTAGACGTTCTGCGGTAACGATGCGGCGTCAATATTACTAAATACTTGGAGGGCGATAAAATCATAAGTTTTTTTGCACGACGCGGGCACATGTGCTATAGGAACGATGTTATTTTTCATAATTTTTGGTTGTGGAGAAGTCTCCAAAAAATTCCCTCTACGCGGATTGCCCTTCGCGCGTCTACGGCTGTGGCCGGCAGCCTCCGGGGGCTAGCATGCCGCCAAATCTTGCGTAGGCGGCCTCTCACAAGTCTGGAAGTGTTGTGGCGGTTGCAAACGCCTGGCACGCGTGTCCGGGGTGTGCCCTCCCTCACAGACGGCGCCGCCGCCGGCACCTGGAGGGGGGAAACGGACGCGTGGGGTCTACACGGAGGGGATCTTGCTGTGGGTCTGGCCCGGATGTTGCTCCAAAGTGTTCCTATGGGCTGACCTAACACAACCGGGTGGGGAGGTCCACTGGTCAAAGCCCGTCCGTGAAAAGTCAAAGGGCTAGATCCCGTGGTCAAACGCTACAGGGTTAGGCGGGACGGGGGCACTGGGGGGGGGGGGGGGGGTAGCAATGCCAGCGGAGCGTCGCACCGGGCCCTCATACATGCGGGGTGGTGTGGTGGCATGTCCGAAGAGGCGGGACGCGTCTCCGGGGTGTGGCCCCCCCTCACGGACGGCGATGACACGGTAGTAGACATTCTGCGGTAACGATGCGGCATCAATATTACTAAATACTCGGAGCGCGATAAAATCATAAGTTTTTTTGCACGACGCGGGCACATGTGCTATAGGAACGATGTTATTTTTTCATAATTTTTGGTGATGGAGAAGTCTCCAAAAAATTCCCTCTACGCGGATTGCCCTTCGCGCGTCTACGGCTGTGGCCGGCGGCCTCCGGGGGCTAGCATGCCGCCAAATCTTGAGTAGGCGGCCTCTCACAAGTCTGGAAGTGTTGTGGCGGTTGCAAACGCTCGGAACGCATGTCCGGGGTGTGCCCCCCCTCACGGACGGCGGCGCCGCCAGCACCTGGAGGGGAGAAACGGACGCGTGGGGTCTACACGGAGGGGATCTTGCTGTGGGTCTGGCCCGGATGTTGCTCCAAAGTGTTCCTATGGGCTGACCTAACACAACCGGGTGGGGAGGTCCACTGGTCAAAGCCCGTCCGTGCAAAGTCAAAGGGCTAGATCCCGTGGTCAAACGCTACAGGGTTAGGCGGGACGGGGGCACTTGGGGGGGGGGGGGGGGGTAGCAATGCCACCGGAGCGTCGCACCGGGCCCTCATACATGCGGGGTGGTGTGGTGGCATGTCCGAAGAGGCGGGACGCATCTCCGGGGCGTGGCCCCCCCCTCACGGACGGCGATGACACGGTAGTAGACGTTCCGCGGTAACGATGCGGCGTCAATATTACTAAATACTTGGAGGGCGATAAAATCATAAGTTTTTTTGCACGACGCGGGCACATGTGCTATAGGAACGATGTTATTTTTCATAATTTTTGGTTGTGGAGAAGTCTCCAAAAAATTCCCTCTACGCGGATTGCCCTTCGCGCGTCTACGGCTGTGGCCGGCAGCCTCCGGGGGCTAGCATGCCGCCAAATCTTGCGTAGGCGGCCTCTCACAAGTCTGGAAGTGTTGTGGCGGTTGCAAACGCCTGGCACGCGTGTCCGGGGTGTGCCCTCCCTCACAGACGGCGCCGCCGCCGGCACCTGGAGGGGGGAAACGGACGCGTGGGGTCTACACGGAGGGGATCTTGCTGTGGGTTTGGCCCGGATGTTGCTCCAAAGTGTTCCTATGGGCTGACCTAACACAACCGGGTGGGGAGGTCCACTGGTCAAAGCCCGTCCGTGAAAAGTCAAAGGGCTAGATCCCGTGGTCAAACGCTACAGGGTTAGGCGGGACGGGGGCACTGGGGGGGGGGGTAGCAATGCCAGCGGAGCGTCGCACCGGGCCCTCATACATGCGGGGTGGTGTGGTGGCATGTCCGAAGAGGCGGGACGCGTCTCCGGGGTGTGGCCCCCCCTCACGGACGGCGATGACACGGTAGTAGACATTCTGCGGTAACGATGCGGCATCAATATTACTAAATACTCGGAGCGCGATAAAATCATAAGTTTTTTTGCACGACGCGGGCACATGTGCTATAGGAACGATGTTATTTTTTCATAATTTTTGGTGATGGAGAAGTCTCCAAAAAATTCCCTCTACGCGGATTGCCCTTCGCGCGTCTACGGCTGTGGCCGGCGGCCTCCGGGGGCTAGCATGCCGCCAAATCTTGAGTAGGCGGCCTCTCACAAGTCTGGAAGTGTTGTGGCGGTTGCAAACGCTCGGAACGCATGTCCGGGGTGTGCCCCCCCTCACGGACGGCGGCGCCGCCAGCACCTGGAGGGGAGAAACGGACGCGTGGGGTCTACACGGAGGGGATCTTGCTGTGGGTCTGGCCCGGATGTTGCTCCAAAGTGTTCCTATGGGCTGACCTAACACAACCGGGTGGGGAGGTCCACTGGTCAAAGCCCGTCCGTGCAAAGTCAAAGGGCTAGATCCCGTGGTCAAACGCTACAGGGTTAGGCGGGACGGGGGCACTTGGGGGGGGGGGGGGGGTAGCAATGCCACCGGAGCGTCGCACCGGGCCCTCATACATGCGGGGTGGTGTGGTGGCATGTCCGAAGAGGCGGGACGCATCTCCGGGGCGTGGCCCCCCCCTCACGGACGGCGATGACACGGTAGTAGACGTTCCGCGGTAACGATGCGGCGTCAATATTACTAAATACTTGGAGGGCGATAAAATCATAAGTTTTTTTGCACGACGCGGGCACATGTGCTATAGGAACGATGTTATTTTTCATAATTTTTGGTTGTGGAGAAGTCTCCAAAAAATTCCCTCTACGCGGATTGCCCTTCGCGCGTCTACGGCTGTGGCCGGCAGCCTCCGGGGGCTAGCATGCCGCCAAATCTTGCGTAGGCGGCCTCTCACAAGTCTGGAAGTGTTGTGGCGGTTGCAAACGCCTGGCACGCGTGTCCGGGGTGTGCCCTCCCTCACAGACGGCGCCGCCGCCGGCACCTGGAGGGGGGAAACGGACGCGTGGGGTCTACACGGAGGGGATCTTGCTGTGGGTCTGGCCCGGATGTTGCTCCAAAGTGTTCCTATGGGCTGACCTAACACAACCGGGTGGGGAGGTCCACTGGTCAAAGCCCGTCCCGAAGGGGGGAAACGGCCACGTCGGGCCGACACGGGGGGTATCTTTGGGTGGGTTGGGCCGAGATGGTGTTGGGGGGTGCAGCTATGGTCTGGGCTACGAAAATCAGGTGAAAAGGTCCACCGGTCAGACCCAGTCCGGCACAAGTCAAAGAGCTAGATCCGGCGGTCGTCTATGTCAGGGTTAGACGGGACGGGGTACCGGAGGGGGTTGCAATGCCGCCACGTGTTGCGGTGGGCCCTACTACGCTTGTGGAAGCATGGTGGCACGCTCAGGCACCCGACACGCGACTCCGGGGTGTGCCCCCCTCACGGGCGTCGCTGCCGCCATGTCTTGGAGGTGGAAAACGGCATCCATCATGGAAAGTGGACTATCACGGTGAAACCTTCAGACTATTTTTGGGCGAGGTGGGACTATTTTTTACATTGTGCTGAGAGTCACACATATGTCGTAATAAAAAAATAAAAAATGCAAAGTATCTATGCCGACGGCTTAGCCGTCGGCATAGCAGCGCGCACGACCACGGATCGATGACGTGGCAAAGGGCCAGGCCTATGCCGACGGCCAAGCCGTCGGCATAGGTTGACCTTATCCGCTGCGGTTCGCCCCCGACCACACATTCCCCATCTCCCCCTTCCTCCCGACCCACACCCGCGCCGCTGCCGGATCCTCTGCTCCGCCCGCCGCTGCCCTTCCTCTCTAGTCGCTGCTGCCGCCCTTCCCTCGCCCTGCTCCGCCGCCGCCCCACCCGCGCTCTGGGCCACCACCGCCTTTCCCTCGCCACTCGCCGCAGCCGCCCCACCCGTGTTCCGCCCCGGCCTCGTTGTCTCGGGTCGCGCCGCCGCCGCCCTTCCCTTGCCACGGTGGGGTGCGTGGAATCCTACCCGGCCACCCCTCGCCCGCGCCCTCGTCGAGCTCGGTTCGGCCGGACCTCCCCGAGCCCACTCCTCCCTCAACGCCGCCCGACCGTCGCTCCGGCCGGCGGCTAGGCTGCACCGGCCCTCCTTTGCCGCTGCTCCGGCCGGCCTAGCCCGAGCCCGAGCTCCCCTCCGCCTCCCCCTCCGTGCCTGCCCCCCCTGAGCCAGCCCTCCCCCACGGTGAGCTCCTTCCCTCCCTCTTTGAAGGAATTTTTTTAATTTAGTTAGATGATAGATGGATGGATGCATTATGTATGATGATATATGGTTATATGGATGTATGCATGCATTATTTATGATGATAGTTAGATGATAGATGATTTGATGATAGTTAGAAATATGAGAAACGCAAGAAATGCAAAAAAAAATAGATGATAGATGATGATGTTGATGATGATAGATTATGATGTTAATGATGATAGATGATGATGTTGATGATAGATGATAATGCTTTTTTTATGCCTTGATAATTTTTAGATGATGATGATGACAGATTTCCATTTTTTGCGAAAGAGATGATAAATGATGATGATTGTTGGATCATGATAAATGATGATGATGATTATTTTTTTATGCTTTGATGATTGTTACATGATGATAGATGATGACGGCGATGTTCTTAAATTTTGTCACAGTGCAGGTTCTGTGGTGTTCCATCTCGGTGGAGTGATCGTCGTAGGAGCTGTTGGACCCCGGTTGGGGAGGGGGAGGCAGGCGAGGAGGAGGGTGGTGGCGGGGATTATGGTGGTGACGGGAAGGGGGTTGACAAGAAGGGGTGGCTGCGTGGCAAGGCAAAGCTACCAAAGCAGGTTCCTGCTACTGAGGAGCAGAAGTGGCTCATTGAGCCCACGGGAAAAGAGTAAGTGGTTCATTATTTTGCTTGTCACATGCTTATTCCGGTTGTTATTTATTTTTCTTGTCACATGCTAATAGTTCATTCTTTTGCAGCAACTGGATATATTCTAAAGGGGTCCGTATTCCCAACGGCCTCATCACCGTCTTGCTGAAGTTATATTGGCCGGGGTTGTACTGTCCTGATCTAGTCAGGCAGCCGGACCGTCGGGTTTTGGCCACGAGCTGGGACCACTGGGAAGCGGCCCGCCACGCGGACCATGAGACCCATGCCAAGGCCGTGATCACTACTTTCTGGGTGAGTTCTCTTCAGAAGCACAAGTTCATTCTAGTTTCACGAATGATTTAACTCATGGCTTCTTCCATTCTTGTTTCATGCATGATTGTAGAAATTCTATCGAGTTCTTCCGGAGCACAGGGCTAGAGCGGACCAGATCGTGCTGTGCCAATGCAAGAAGAAGGCCCGCCAGATGCAGTACGAGGTGCGCTATGTGGCCATCTCCACATACTACCACGACTATCTTGGTGTGAAGATGACCAAGGAAGAAGCGCGGAGGATGGGCATTACCTTGGAGAGGCCCGAGTTCTTGGCGGTAAGTATAAAAGATTTTTCATTATGCTTTCATATATTATGCTTTCATTATGCTTTCATTACCTTGTGGTACATTATGCTTTATGCTTTATGCTTCCATAACACCAATTTGGACACACCTACATGCCATTATGCTTTTATTATGTAGGTGTGTCCAAATTGGTGTTATGGAAAAGACGAGTCCTGGGCGGCATTGGTGGATCTTTGGTGTGATGAGGCTGGAGCCTGGGCGGCTATGAGAACCAAAAATAAGGCTAACCGAGGGACGGAGGGAGTACATGCTCAGGGAAACCGAAACCACTATCTCCACAAGGCAGTTAATGTATGACTAACCCCATTAAACATTCTTCTTCTTCTATTTACCATCACTTTCTTATGTATGACTAACCTCTGTTTGGTGGTGCAGGAGGAGAAACTGAAGCGGCCGCTCTCACACATGCAGGCGTGGGAGATCGCCCATACGCGGAAGGACCCCAAGCCTGGCGAGCCCAAGTACTACGGCAAGAAGACCGCAGGGAGGAAGAAGGCCTACTCCGAAGCGTATCTGAAGTTACATCCTGACACACCTGACCCCATTGCGGCGCCTCTGGACGACATGGCGGTGGTGAGGATGGGGCCCAAGGAGCACGGTCGGGAGGCGGTTCTCGATGCTGTGATCACTCCTAGTATCTCCTACACACAGCTTCGTCGGATCGACCCGAGCCTGAGCCAGCGCACGAGCCAGCCAGTGACTAGTACACAGTCCCTCTTTCAGGAGCAACAATCTGTAAGTATTTTCCCTCTTATCTTCATTTCTCACTTCATTTTCCGCATTTAGTAGTTTTATGAGTTCCATCATGTCATACCGTAGGCCTACATGGAGTACACACGCCAGGAGACCATGGCGTGGCATCAGAGGCTTTATGAACACCAAGCGCAGAGGGATAGCCAGATGCGGCAGGCTTTTCAGGATATGGCGGCCGGCAGGTGTCCTCAGTTCCCTCCAGCACAATGCCCTCCAGCACAACCAGTGCTGATGAGCTTTGAGGAGTTCGTGGCACAGAACGCTGGCCCCTTGCCGGTTAGTTCATCCCCAATCTATTCACCCAAAGCATGTCATGCCTTTCAACACAGTCATATATCCCGTGCATATGTCTTTTCAACATCCAGGGAACAGGTGGATCTACCGTTGGCGGTGGTCTTCGCAGCACTCCGGAGACACGGAGCCCGACCACTCCAATCCATGGAGGCGGAGGCGGAGGCGGTCTTGGCGGTAGCGCTGCCACTAGCAGTGACGACCTGGGCTTTGGCCGTCTTGGCGGTGACGACCTCCGCGGTGCTCGATGATCCTTGTGTGGTGATGATGCTTGAGATGACTTGTGTGTGGTGATGATCATTTAGATGACTTGTGTGCTTCTCTATATGCTTATGCTTATGTTGGTTGTGATGATGTTCATTTAGAGACTTGTGTGTGATGATGCTTATGCATATATTGTTGTGATGGTGCCGGATGATATCCCGTTGTGTTTTATATGTCTATCCCATCATATATATCTGCTGATATGTGCTGCTATTTGAATTGAATTGATCTGAAAACAAACAGAAAAAACAAAAAAAAGCAAAAGCAAACTATGCCGACGGCTAGGCCGTCAGCATAGGGCTAGCGTGAGCTCCCAGTAGCTGACACGTGGCACCTATGCCGACGGCCTAGCCATCGGCTTAGTTTAAAAACTGTGCCGACGGCTAGGCCGTCGGCATAGGCACCCACGTGTCAGCTACTGGGAGCTCTGTATGAAGGACTATGCCGACGGCCTGGCCGTCGGCTTAGTTTCAAATTATGCCGACGGCCAGGCCGTCGGCATAGCCCTGGTCCTAGAGCAGCGGCTGGTCGCCCCGTGGCACACCCATGCCGACGGTCGAGCCGTCGGCATAGTTTTTGACTAAGCCGACGGCTAGGCCGTCGGCATAGTGGTGCCACGTGGCGACTGTTCGTTGGGCAGACTTGACAGCCGCCGCCGTTAGGCGTGATAGTTGCCGATGGCCAGGGCCGTCGGCATAGATGTACGGCCCCCGTCGGCGTATCATATATGCCGACGGCTTTTCTATGCCGACGGCCTCCCTGGCTGTGCCGACGCATATGTTGCCGACGGCCCTATGCCGACGGGGGCCGTCGGCATAGGCCTATCCCGACGGGACTCAGGCCTATGCCGACGGCCCTGGCGGGCCGTCGGCATAGGGGGCGATTCCGGTAGTGTACCCATTTTTTAAAACTTTCCAAGCCAACAAGTTCAAGCCTTATTAGCCTGCAAAAGCTTTGCTCTATAACAAACTCCTCCATTGCCACCATATCCTCCAATATTACTTTACAAAGACCCCACATCTTCTCTAAAGACGGGAGACTTTGCCAAGAAGCACCAAAAAGACGGAGAGATTCAAGAGATTCAAGGGTGATTAGCCATGATGGACAAGAAGGACCTCCATGCCCTCTAATGCATAGATCTTTAACATATATATGTGATTTAAGGCTATCAAGGACAACTCTTTCGACACCAGGCTCGATATTAGACCGTTCACTATCGCAGTCCAATCTTAACCTCTCCAAGTAGTTTTTTTCCAGTAGTTTTGCTTTTGCTGCTTCTTCTTCCGTGTGTATATTCTCAAGGTTGTATATACCAAGCTCTCTTAGTTCGGTCAAATGCTCTAGTTGTGTTGGTTCAAATCCTTCATTTTCTTTATTGACTCGAAATACCTTCAATTCTTCTAAGAGTCTAAGTTTCCCCACATTATAAATATCAGCATGAAGCTCGTCACTTCGGGTATGAGAACAACACAATTTTGCAAGGTTGCTCAAGTCTCTGGGTAAATCACTACAGCCATACCAGGATCCTAGATCCAAAATCCTTAAATGATACAATATAGAAATGGCAAGTGGTAATTGCATCTCCCTTGCATTCCTTTTTTTCATTAAATGATACCTTTTTGTCCCCAGGCATAGGTATTGTAGGTGGATAAGTGTCGATAAGTTATGTAAAATGGACTCCACATAAGACGGCATGTCATCAAAATGAAGAACACGGAGAGCATTCGCTTCCCTAAATAGATCACCCAAAATATTGGCAAAACCTTCATCCATTTTTCCAAATAACATCAAACTCTGCAAATGTTCAACCTTCAACCTTGTCTTTAGTTTCCTCAATTCATTCTTAAAGTTTCCATTGGACACACCATTATCAACCCCTAATTTATTAATGATTATAGACATGTGACGGATGGATGGCTGGATTTCCACCGACCCCGTGTTGGAGTGATGTAAACTTATACAATCGTGAGAAGAAACTTGCAATGCCAAATCATGTAGCAGGTCATGCATAACATAGTACAAACAATCATCAGTCTCCTCTTCTCCAAAAAACCCATTCTTGACCAAATCATCTAAATTTCTCAAACCTATATCTTGAAATGTTAGGTTTCGAGAATCAGACTGTAAGATATCTGGTCCTATCCACAAGTTAATCAGATTGATGCTACTGAAATGGAAATCATCAGGAAACAATGCAGCATAGGAAAAGCATTTTTGTAGATGAACATGAAGATGGTCATAACTAAGCTTCAAGGCAGGCATAATGTCATTGGCACCGGTCTGTCTCTCCCATTCTTTACTTTCTAAGACCATTTTCCAGTGATGCAAATTAAGGTCTTTTCTTAGTAATGCACCAACGGTTTTTGCAGCAAGAGGGGATCCCTTTAGTTTTTCCATTATCTTATCTCCAGTCTCGAGCAAAAAACTGTGATCATTTCTACATTGGTCATCACCAAAGACAAATGCATGGAATAACTTCCTAAAATATTCAGATTCTAAACCTTTCAGTTCTATATGATTAGTTGTTTCAACCATCTTTGCTATTGCTGGAAACCGAGTTGTTACTAGAATGATGCTACCCTCTTTTTGTGATGTTTCCAGTGGCAACAATAATCTTTTCCAGTCATCCTCATCACTACAGTCCCATATATCATCCAATACAAGCAAGAACCTTTTGGATTTAATCTTTGTTCAATTAGCTCTTCTGGTCTATACCCCTTTTCCCCTTCAACTTGTGGGATATCTTTATTAATATCTTCAAGCAACTTGTTCAGATTGAAATTGACAGATACACATACCCAAATCTGTACTTGAAAATGGTCTCGCACTTGCTTATATACAGAGGAAGATGTGCATGCTTTGGCTAGTTTGGATTGGAGCCTCCACAAAGCTGCGTATACTTTACTTTACTTTGATGACACTCTCTCTTTTTCTCTCCCTCTCTCTCTCTCTACATTGGGCTACCAAAGGATCTGATTCCGATGAATGACCTGATATATATGGTGATGGAATTTCCACTTTTCGTGTGTCAAGTCGATGTCCCCAAGCAAGAAAATTGCTGCCAGCCAGGGAAAGTATCCATTGTTGAGCTTCCTCTTATTCCAATGGCTGCTGGACAAGAGCACAAAGAAGCATCCCATTGGTCTGCTGGTAAGTAAAGAAAAGCATCCCATGCATTTGAGGAGGCTGCTGGTGAAGACAACGTAGTAGTACAAAGTTGGGTCATCTATTTTGGAATGGAGGGAGTAGTACATAAAGGAAGGAAGGAAGGAAGCTCCCCTCAGCAATGGGGACAAGGAATAAGAGGAATGAAGCTCAACAATAGAATGGATGCTGCCCTCAATTAAATATACCTGCGTTTCTGGACCAAGCTAGCTAGCTACCGCGGTTCTCAATGTTAAACATTGTACATACGGTATAACTATAAACCGTATATTGTGTGCGTGTGTGTAGCTGTTGTACTCCTGGTTAGGCTGTTGAGATTTGATCTTATCCTTTGTTGTATCTTGGAGATCAATCCATGGCATAACCACCCTGTAATCTTGCGGCCTTTGTGTCTATATTAACATGCACGCGTCCCTGCTAACTGCATACGCTTAAGCCTCATTTTCTACACTCAAATAGTTTGGAACCTGGATGCCAAATGATACATACAATTACCCCAGAACTGAAACTTTCCAATGAATGATCTTCACACGTACGTACGGTAGCTAATCTGTCGAAAATTGAAGTAAATGATGGGCAAGTAAAGCTCCTACATTGAGAGAGGGGAGATTAAGAAGAGTGAGCACTGACAATCCCATCGCATGTGTTTTGCATGGGATGGGGATGGGGTTGAGCAGGAAGCAAGTAAACCCTCTGTCCAAATGATTTAATATTGTCCATACCCATACAGAAGAGAAACCGGATGGCCTATTTTTCGTGCGGAAAAGATAATTATTTTATTTGGCACAATAAGTTAATCCCTAGCTACAAAGGATAAGTTTCAGGACTCCCCTAGCTGGATTATGCTTTACTTTGCTTTATTTATTCTTTACTTTGCTTTATTGTGCTTTACTTTGCATTGATTTATTCTTTACTTTGCTTTACTGTGCTTTACTTTGCTTTGATTTATTCTTTCAAGCTTCATTCTTTTTGGTGGTACAAGGAGTCTCCTGTAGAAGCTCAACAATATAGAGACAGGGATTATATAAGGCCCGGCCCTTTTACTCTTTTGTACAGTAAGCACTAACCAAGTAATGAATCACGTGTGCTTATTATTTATAGTAGCATATATAGCAGGGTGGAGTAATCATTCAATATGTACTATATGAACTTTCTCAATTTTGATGGGCTCTCCTCTCACGGTTGGTTGGTTGGTTCACAGCGGAGCAAAAGAGCGAAAAAGTAAATTTACCGGACCGGTACCTACCGGTTAGAAATCCACCACACATGCATTTCATCAAGATTCATGTGGTCTGACAACGTATATCATATCTTGCTGTATACATTGTGAATACTAGTGACATAGCCTGACAGAAAGTACATGGTGGCAGCCTTTTACAGAGAAGAGAGAGATAGGGAGGAGAAAAATAACCGTGCATGCATGCATTCTCTCTCCCATACATCTAACATATATTAATTTTCATCCTCATATTTTAAATGATTGATATCTTTTCAAACAAATGTCCACTTTTTAAACTTTTTATATATTAGAATTCGCGTTGACAAGACCTTCAAAACAAGATCAATCTAGGATATATTTCAACTAATTTTTATTTTGTGTATTTCAATTATCTTTGAAATCCCTTTCAGAAAAATATAAGATTATTTCGGTAATTCACAAAAGTGATTTCGATTGTTTCACTAATTTCCAAAAAAATATGATTTCACTCGTTAAAAAAAATTAATTTCAAACATTTTTAAACACTGGTTTCACTTATTTAAAAATACATATTTCACTAATATTCAAAATCAAGTTCACTAATTTCATTAAAATGATTTCACTCATTTAAAAGAACTAATTTCACTCGTTCTTAAACACTAGTGGAAGTGTTATGTATTTCTCAAAACGATTGGAAAGATTTTCAGTGAGATATTAATTGAAATAACTATGTGTAGTTGAGCTGTGCAAAATATGTGAAACTGATATTTCAATGTGTTGTTGCAAGTTGTCAAACTAATTTCTGTGAAAATATATGAAATTACTTCTCTGAAATATATGAAACTGATATTTCTCATATTTGTAACTTGTTCTTTCAGTGAGATATGTATTGAAAAATATGAAATTACTTCCCTGAAATATATTTGAATGTGGTGTTGCAAGTTGTGAAACTAATTTTTGTGAAAATATATGAAATTACTTCTCTGAAATATATGAAACTGCTATTTCATATATTTGTAACTTGTTATTTTGGTGAGACATGTATTGAAATATATGAAATTACTTCCCTGAAATATATTTCAATGGAGTTGCAAGTTGTGAAACTAATTTCTGTGAAAATATATGAAATTACTTCTCTAGAATATATGAAACTGCTATTTGTCACATCTGTAACTTGTTATTTCAGTGAGATATGTATTGAAATATATGAAATTACTTCCCTGAAATATATTTCAATGTGGTGTTGCAAGTTGTTAAACCAATTTAACTGTAATGGTTTGTGCAAGATATGTGAAATTTATATTTCAGTATGGTGAAGCTAGATCATTTTTAGCTTGTGGAAGTGTTATATATTTCTCAAAATGATTGCAATGCTTTTTGGAAGAGTTCAGATGATATTTCAGTTAGATATGAATTGAAATTGCTATGTCTAGATGAGCCGTGGACAAAAAAAATGCGAAACTGACATTAAAAACAAAATTATATTTTAATAGGTACGACTAAATGAAATTGTCAAAGAAACAATAAATGTAGGAATTTGTGGAGATAGAGAGGAGAAACAGTGAGTTTATTCTGTGCATGCACATGCACTTTGTATGATCCACCCGTACCTGTGTATGACAAAAAGCTATCAATAGTACCCATGTGGAAGGAAAGTTGTCAGAGAAAGAAAGAAAGAGAGATACGGAAGTGTGTGAAGCTGAATACATGCATATACTTATGAGGTGGTGGGACCGCTGCACAAATCTGAAAGCAAACCAACCGTGGATGTTCCACCGGTACATCCCTGAACCGGTAAAAAGAGCTTTCTGAGCAAAAGAGGCAGTTAGCTGTAGGCAGTCGACAGGATGGAGGCTCACTGCGTCGAGTTCTCGAGGCTTCGCACAGAGAAGCGAGCCACTAGCGATCAAGATGTGCCGGCCCAATTAGGAGATAGCGCAGGCGCTACAGCGTCCGGTTTTGGGAATCTTCTAGAGGGCTCTTGAAAAGTTTTAGGAACCTTCTAGTAGGTTCATGAACCGGGTTTTCACTTGTTTTTTCTGTTTGCTTTTTCTTTGTTGTTTTTACTGTTTTTTTCTTTTTCTTTCTACGTTTTTCTGGTTCTTTATTTCATCTTTCAATTCCTTTTTCTTCTCGTTTTATTTTCTTTTTGTTCACGTTTGAAATTATGTTTGGGAGTTTCAAAAAATCTTGCCATTTCAAAAATTGTTCACCAAATTCAAAAAAATGTTCATGTTTTCAAATTTTGTTGCGAGTTTCCATAAATGTTCCATTTAAAGAATTGTTCGAAATTGCAAAAAATGTTCATATTTCAATTTTTGTTTGGGAGTTTCAAAAAATGTTTCCAGTTTAAAAAAATGTTTGAGTATCCAAAATTTGTTTTCGAATTTGAAAAATGTTTGGGTTTTCAAAAGAACTTTCACGTTTTATATTTTTTGGAGATTTTACAAAAATGTTCCAATTCCGAAAAATTGTTTGCATCTTTTGAATTGTTGAGTTTTTCCAAATCTTATTCACAATTTCTAAAAGTGTTCGCTGTTTCATACAACCTTCACATTTTTTTCTCAAAAATAGTGTTTCTCGTACTAATCTTTAAAAACAATAACTTAGTTTTTTGTAACATCTGAACAAAATGAAAAAACAGGAACAATTTTTTATCTTCAGAACATTTTTTTGAAATTTCGAACAAATTTTGAAATTCAGCAGACAAAATGGTTGCATATTTGAAAAAATGTTCATAAATTTAAAAAAATCCTGTTTCAAAATATGTTCTTAACTTAAAAAATGTTCGCCTTTCAAAATATGTTCATAACTTGAAAAAATGTTCCACTTCTCAATTTTTATTCAAATATTCCATTAATGATTATAATGTTGGCTTTTTCTAAATTTTGTTCAGAGTTTCGATTTTTTGTTCACAGATGAAAAAAATGTTTCCTTTTGTCGAAAATGTTTTTGTTTTTGTTTCAACATTTGTTCATAAATTCGAAAAAAAACTTCTTTTTAAATTTACTCACAAACTCAAAAAATGTTCGTGTTTGTCAAAAAATATTGAAAAAATGTTCCCATTTTTCAAAATTTGTTCACAAATTCACACATTCTTTCCATTTTGAAATTTGGTAACAAATTTAAAAATTGGGAAATTGTTTCAATACTTTTTCCTGTATGTTGGAAATTGTTCAGAATTTCTTTTGTAAGTATTCAGATTTTGATTTAAATGTTCGAGAAAATAGATTTTTATCTGTCGGTATTCTTAGTGCTAAAAGACTTTGCGTTGCACATTTAACCATAGTGCTGATCAGCTCCGGTGATTAGGTACGGTCTCTATTAGTGCTGAGTCGCAAGTTCGTGTCGAGGGCTGCTCTTTTTTGCGTTGTATTTTTCCAGCATGCTTTAACCTGTGCGTGGGCCGGGCCAGACAAAGCCTTAACCTGTGCGAAGTCCCTCCAATTCTGCGGCAGATAGGGGAGGTCCCCGGGTTCAGCGGCATGAGCGGGGCGAGTGCCAGCGTGCTTTGGGCTGGGCTAGGCTCAATGAATGCTGCGACTGCGTGATACGGGCCCACTATTATGCACTCTTTTTGAGAGAGAGAGAGAGAGAGCGGATTCAACGGAGAGCTCCTATCCTAAATTGTGTGTTGCTACCGCTAAAAAAAATGTGCGTGTTGCTCTTTGCACCCCTCAAAAACAAAGTGAGGCTCTTTGCGACAAACTATTATGCACTTTTCTTTCCCCTTTTTCTTTTTTCAACACATGTCTATCTTTTCATACACATTGTACATTTGTCGTATGCGTCAAATCTATTTTATTTATACATGTTTAACATTTTTTCGAGGAATATTTAACATTCCATGATTAACCTTTTCTTTGCGGTTATCCGTTCATTATCCAACATGTACACGCGTGGGCTAACACCAGTGGAGTGAGAGAGTGCATGTTTCACATCTTTCTTTGTGAAAAGTTTTCAGGATTTTTTTGACTTTAAAAAGAATCAATTTTTTTGCCATATCAGGTGCATATGCACTCAAGTGCATCCATGTATTTTTCATGTTTCGCATGTGCTCTTTTGTGTTGCGTTGGAACTATACAGATAGTGGTCTTTACACACCTCAACAAAAACACAGACAACAACAAACACTTGCTTGAACAAGTAACTTTAATTTTATGTACAAAACTGTGACCACACAGTAGACCAGAACCAATCTCTTTAAGTTACTAAGCTCGCGGGGAATAAAGCCCTTGGAGAGCTCGGGGCCTTTTTCCCTATGTGTCCGTCTATTATGGTCGGGATGGAGCTTACGGCACCTATGTCAGGATCCTGAGGCAACAATCTCATGTTGGTTAACCTCCACGTGGCCATGTCGGTTTGCTACATCTTTGTACCTTCATGGTTGCAGGAGAAGCCTAACATCATCATGGAGCCATCTTTCCGTGGTGCGGTGGTGGATTCGGAGCCAAAGTGCGATGCACCAGCAGAGGTCGAACAAATTTATGGCTTTTGAAGGCATTGACACCAAAAGAGATTCTATAGATGTGATGTGCAGATGAGGCCATTTCTAACCGATCCCCTATAACCGGCTAGTTGAATAAAATTTCAATTTTACTCCACTAACCGGCACCTAGCTGATCCCCTATCGGCCGTTAGTGGAGTATATTTTTTACTTCATCCCCAAAACTTCCCTATTTTTACTCCATCGATATGCGGCCGAGTAAAAATATGTGGCTCGCTCTCTCGTCTGTGCGGCCGCTGCATCTTCGCCGGCGCGCCTCCCGCCGGCCCCGCTGCTACCTCGTTTCATCCCTTTCCCTCCACCGCCATTCTTCCCGTCGGCCAGCCCTTTCAGACCCCATCACCGTTGCCAGAATCAAGGTGAAACAACACCGCCGTCGCCATTGTTGATTCGTTCGCTTTCTTTTCAATTTCTTCCTTGTCTAGCGGCCGCCGCATCTCACCTTACTTGAGCACTGCTGCAGGTCACCCGCCACTCGCCACTTCTGTCTAAACCATGCCGGCCGGTTTTTGCACCACCACAGCACCCCAAGCGTTCGAAGAATTGCCTAGGTGAGTTTTTTTATTTGTTTCTCTTTGTACCGAGTCGTTTGATTGAACCGAACCATTTGGATTGTATATGGAGAGGTTGAGGGAGATGGCGTTGGAGGACTCATCGTCGTCCGAAGAGGAGGAAGAAGACGATGATGACTTTGACACCATTTTAGGCATGATTTTTAATTATGATGTTCGGCGGCCGAGGAGAGGATCACAATTTGGCCGCATACACATCAACCGTGATAGAGCGGAGGGCCATGCCAAGATCATGCAAGATTACTTTGATCCAAACCCAACCTATCCAGAGAAGTACTTTCCCTGATGCTTTCGGATGCACAGAAGTCTTTTTCTAACCATTGCAAAAGCTGTTGAGAGATATGATGACTGGTTCAAGCTCCGAAGAAATGCGTCTGGAGAGATCAGTGCAAGCCTATGCTGAAATGCATTGCGGCTATTCGAGTCTTGGCATATGGGTGTTCTGCCGATGCAATTGATGACTATGTATGCATTGGCGAAGACACAATCTTGGAGGCTGTGCGAAGGTTCACCAAAGTAGTGATCGTTGTCTTTGGCCCGGAGTACTTGAGAGCACCAACCGAGGAAGACACCCAAAGGCTGATGACTGAGAGTGAAGCAAGAGGATGGCCAGAGATGCTAGGATCACTTGACTGTATGCACAGGAGATGGAAGAATTGTATCCTGCAGGTTGGAAGGGTCAGTACAAAGACTATGTCAAAAGTCCAACAATCATTCTTGAGGCAGTTGCATCTTCTTTGGTCTGCATGGCTCTCACAATGACTTGAATGTGCTATCGAGAACACATCTATTTTCCAGGCTTATAAAAGGTGAAGCTCCCGCTTGCGAGTACTCGGTCAATGGGCACAACTACTCGATGGGTTACTACCTTGCGGATGACATCTATCCATCATGGGACACCTTGGTCAAAATAATTTCGCGTTCAAAAGCTAACAAAAACACTCACTTTGCCCAATGTCAAGAAGCTACAAGGAAAGATGTGGAAAGAGCCTTCGGTGTGCTTCAGAAGCGCTTTGCAATTGTTCGTGGCCCTGCCGAGTACTGGAACTCCAAGGTTCTATGGTGAATCATGACTTGTTGCATCATATTGCATAACATGATCATTGAAGACGAGAGAGATATGCCTGAGAACTTTCGGTACATCACCAATGGGAGTCCGATTGAGCCAGAGCATGATACAAACAGGATCTTGACATTCCTTGAGGGGCATCGCAAGGTGGAGAACCGTCAAGTTCATACTCAGCTCCAACAAGATCTTGTTGAGCATCATTAGCAACATCTAAGCGAGTCCTAGTTGTTCTATGAAATGCTATTTGCTACATTTGAACCATTCGGTGTGTTTAAATTAGGTTTGTAAACTTTGAATTTGGTTTGTAAACTATAAATTTGGTCTGTAAACATTCAAATTTATGTTCAGTTTATATATGTGTGCCAATATATAGTTTCAATTTATACTAGAATTGCAAAGTTCAGAAAAACGAAAATTTACTCCGCTAAGTTTAGGGCATCAGCTAGGTCTGGTTAGAAATGCCCTGAGATATGTTTATCTTTGCTGGAAAAAGTCAGTTTATGCATTGGATCTACAAAGCTATTGCTGATTGTGCTAGCTCACCAACCATCTTCAGGAAGGAGCACGACACCTAGGTGCCTTCGTCGCCCATAGCAGAGGAACATAGGCTTTCGCCAGCGCCCATGGAAGGTGAGACGGGCATGATCCACACCAAAGCCTCCAGGAAGGTAATCGGCACCGCGCGACGTCGACATTGGTGAGGCCGCCGCCGGCCTAGAGTTTCCCCTAGATCCATGCCCACCCGCTAGATCCGTCTAGCCAACACCACGCAGGTATTGGAACTAGCACGAACCGGAGCAGATCGAGTCAGAGATGACGCTACAGGGATTCACAGCAGGCCGCCGCCTACTAGATTCCCACCGCCACGCACGTTGAAGCCGACTCCGAACGATGCCGGCACCACGCAAACACCTCCGGCTGCCCCCAACCATGCCGGTGAAGGAGGGAAACCTCGGCGCCAGCCCACCTCCGCTCAGGGCCGCCGTCCGGTGCCCGAGCCTGCACAATCTGGAGGAGAACTGATCTGGGGAGAGGAGCCCCAGATCCGCCGTTGATACGTCTCTGTCGTATCTACTTTTCCAAACACTTTTGCCCTTGTTTTGGACTCTAACTTGCATGATTTGAATGGAACTAACCCGGACTGACGCTGTTTTCAGCAGACCTTCCATGGTGTTATTTATGTGCAGAAACAAAAGTTCTCGGAATGACCTGAAACTCCGCGGAACTTATTTTTGGAAAATATTAAAAATATTGGCGAAAGAATCAAGGCCAGGGGGCCTACCACCTGTCCACGAGGGTGGGGGGCGCGCCCCCTGCCTCGTGGGCCCCCTGTTGCTCCACCGACCTCAACTCCAACTCCATATATTCGTGTTCGGGGAGAAAAAAAATCAGAGAGAAGGATTCATCGCGTTTTACGATACAAAGCCGCCGCCAAGCCCTAAAACCTCTCGGGAGGGCTGATCTGGAGTCCATTTGGGGCTCCGGAGAGGGGAATCCGTCACCGTCGTCATCATCAACCATCCTCCATCACCAATTTCATGATGCTCACCGCCGTGCGTGAGTAATTCCATCGTAGGCTTGCTGGACGGTGATGGGTTGGATGAGATTTATCATGTAATCGAGTTAGTTTTGTTAGGGTTTGATCCCTAGTATCCACTATGCTCTGAGATTGATGTTGCTATGACTTTGCTATGCTTAATGCTTGTCACTAGGGCCCGAGTGCCATGATTTCAGATCTGAACCTATTATGTTTTCATGAATATATGAGAGTTTTTGATCCTATCTTGCAAGTCTATAGTCACCTACTATGTGTTATGATCCGGCAACCCTGAAGTGACAATAATCGGGACCACTCCCGGTGATGAACGTAGTTTGAGGAGTTCATGTATTCACTATGTGTTAATGCTTTAGTCCGGTACTCTATTAAAAGGAGGCCTTAATATCCCTTAGTTTCCGCTAGGACCCCGCTCCCACGGGAGGGTAGGACAAAAGATGCCACGCAAGTTCTTTTCCATAAGCACGTATGACTATATTCGGAATACATGCCTACATTACATTGATGAATTGGAGCTAGTTCTATGTCACCCTATGTTATGACTGTTACATGATGAACAACATCCGGCATAATTCTCCATCACCAATCCAATGCCTACGAGCTTTTCACATATTGTTCTTCGCTTATTTACTTTTCCGTTTCTACTGTTACAATCACTACAAAACCCAAGAATATTACTTTTGCTATCGTTACCGTTACTTCCATATTACTTTGCTACTAAATACTTTGCTGCAGATACTAAGTTATCCAGGTGTGGTTGAATTGACAACTCAACTGGTAATACTTGAGAATATTCTTTGGCTCCCCTTGTGTTGAATCAATAAATTTGGGTTGAATATTCTACCCTCGAAAACTGTTGTGATCCCCTATACTTGTGGGTTATCAAGACTATTTTCTGGCGCCGTTTCCGGGGAGCATAGCTCTATTCTTTGAGTCACTTGGGATTTATATCTGCTGGTCACTATGAAGAACTTGAAAGACGCAAAAACAACAATTATCCCTCAACTACGAGGGGAGGTAAGGAACTGCCATCTAGCTCTGCACTTGATTCACCTTCTGTTTTGAGTAAGCTTGCGACACCTAAACCTGCTTCTGCTATTCATTCTGATATGTCACATGTTATTGATGATGCCACTTCTGCTATGCATGATACTTATAATGACACTACTTCTATGCTTGATACTACTGTACCACTTGGTGAATTTCTTGATGAACAACTTGCTAGGGCTAGAGAGAATGAAATTATTTAAACTGATAATATTGATGATAGTGATGATGAAGACTCTCCCCCTAATAAGTATGAATTACATGTTGTTCCTGAGGGTTATGTTATGGATGAAGAAGCTGCTAGAGCTATTTTTCCTTGCAATGATAGATATGATCTTAAGAAGTTATTAGCTAATTGGAAGCAGCAATCTCTTAATGCTAGAATGAAACCTGACCCTGCTTTTGCTACTTCACCTATCTGTGTTACTGATGAGGACTATGAATTCTCTGTTGATCCTGAGATAATTACTTTGGTCGAATCCGATCCTTTTTATGGCTATGAATCTGAAACTGTTGTGACACATCTTACTAAATTAAATGATATAGCCACCCTGTTCACTAATGATGAGAGAACTCGCTACTTTGATATCCTTAAAATATTTCCTTTCTCATTAAAGGGTGATGCTAAGATATGGTTTAATTCTCTTGATCCTGGTTGTTTGCGTAGTCCCCAGGATATGATTTATTACTTCTCTGCTAAATATTTCCCTGCTCATAAGAAACAAGCTACTTTAAGGGAAATATATAATTTTGTGCAAATTGAAGAAGAGAGACTCCCACAAGCTTGGTGGAGGCTTCTCCAATTACTTAATGATTTGCCTGATCATCCTCTTAAGAAAAATGAAATACTTGATATCTTTTATAACTAATGGACTAACCGATGCTTCCAGAGATTACCTGGATAGTTGTCTTGGTTCTGTTTTCAGGGAAAGAACACCGGATGAAGCAGAAATTCTATTGAATAATATGTTGACAAATGAAAATAATTGGACACTTCCTGAGCCAACTCCTGAGCCTATTCCTAAACCTACTCCGAAGAAGAGGGGTGTTCTATTTCTCAGTCCTGAAGATATGCAAGAGGCAAAGAAATCTATGAAAGAAAAAGGTATTAAAGCTGAAGATATTAAGAATCTACCTCCTGTTGAAGAAATACATGGTCTTAATTTACCGCCTGTTGAAGAAATATATGATCTTAATCCCTCACCTATTGAAGAAACTCATGGTCTTGATAACCCGACACAGGAAGTAAAGGTAAATTCTCTCTATAGATATGATAAAGCTGAGATCCCTCCCACTAAGTTTGCTAGCCAATGTTTGGATGAATTTGGTAACTTTATGGTTAAGCAAGAATATTTTAATGCTTATATGGTAGATAATTAAAACAATATGCTTATATGATTAAACGCTTGGGTGATTATATGTCTAGAGTTAAAGGTGAACTTAAACTCATTAGTAAACATGCTGCTATGGTTACCACTCAAGTAGAACAAGTACTTAAAGCTCAAAATGATTTGCTCAATGAAATGAACAGTAAAAATAATGACTATGCTATTAGAGTGGCTACTAGAACTGGTAAAATGACTCAAGAACCTTTGTATCCTGAAGGCAATCCTAAGATAATTGAGCAAGATTCTCAGAGAAATAATTTAGATGCACCTAGTCCTTCTAAAAAGAAGAAAAAGAAAAATGATAGGACTTTGCATGCTTCTAGTGAACCTATTACTGAACCACCTGAGAATCCCAATGATATTTCTATTTTTTATGCTGAAACACAATCTGGTAATGAACATGAACCTAGTGATAATGTTAATGATGATGCTCAACCTAGCAATAATAATGATGTAGAAATTGAACCTGCTGTTGAACTTGATAACCCACAATCAAAGAATCAACGTTATGATAAGAGAGACTTTGTTGCTAGGAAACACGATAAAGAAAGAGAACCATGGGTTCAGAAACCCATGCCTTTTCCTCCCAAACTATCCAAGAAAAAGGATGATGAGGATTTTGAGCACTTTGCTGAAATGATTAGACCTATCTTTTTGCGTATGCGTTTGACTGATATGCTCAAAATGAATCCTTATGCTAAGTATATGAAAGAAATTGTTACTAATAAAAGAAAGATACCGGAAGATGAGATTTCCACCATGCTTGCTAATTATACTTTTAAGGGTGGAATACCAAAGAAACTTGGAGATCCAGGAGTACCAAATATACCATGCTCAATTAAAAGAAATTATGTTAAAACTGCTTTATGTGATCTTGGAGCCGGTGTTAGTGTTATGCCTCTCTCTTTATAACGTAGGCTTAATTTGAATAAGTTGACACCTACTGAAATATCTTTGCAAATGGCTGATAAATCAACTGCTATACCTGTCGGTATTTGTGAGGATGTGCGTTGTGGTTGCAAACGTTACTATTTTAGCGGACTTTGTCATTCTTGATATTCCCGAGGACGATAGTATGTCTATTATTCTTGGAAGACCCTTTTTGAATACTGCAGGGGCTATTATTGATTGCAACAAAGGCAATGTCACTTTTCATGTTAATGGTAATGAGCATACGGTACACTTTCCGAGGAAACAACCTCAAGTCCACGGTATCAATTCTATTGGGAAAATTCCATCGATTATTTTTGGAGGTTTTGAATTTCCCCTTCCTACTGTCAAGAAGAAATATGATATTCTTATTATTGGGGATTTGCACATCCTAGTTGAGGTAACATAGTGTTATTCGAAATTTCTCCGGTTCCATGTTAGTCGGAATGAGTTTGTTAACAAGACCTGATCAACCTTGTTAGTGGATTCCTTTTGATGAGCATGAGATGGATGAAGTTAGAAAGCACAACCTTCTGTACCCTTTCTCTACTTTCTGATATTTAGTTGAAATAAAGTAAAAATAGTATTTTTCTGTCTGTTTTCTAAATTATCCGTGCAATATAAAAATACCCTGAAAATAAAAGTTCTCCAAATGCCCTGTCAATAATATGATTTTTCTGGAATATTTGAGAATATCTGGCACTGAAATCACATCAGGCGGAGCAAGCACCTAGCCACGAGGGTCCAGGGCGCGCCTGATAGCCCACAAGTGTAGGGGATCGCAACAGCTTTCAAGGGTAGAGTATTCAACCCAAATTTATTGATTCGACACAAGGGGAGCCAAAGAATATTCTCAACTATTAGCAGTTGAGTTGTCAATTCAACCACACCTGGATAACTTAATATCTGCAGCAAAGTATTTAGTAGCAAAGTAATATGATAGTAATGGTAACGGTAACAAAAGAGTAACGAAAGCAAAAGTAACATTTTTGGTGTTTTGTAGTGATTGTAACAGTAACAACGGGAAAGTAAATAAGCGAAGACCAGTATATGGAAAGCTCGTAGGCATTGGATCGGTGATGGATAATTATGCCAGATGCGGTCAATCATGTAACAATCATAACATAGGGTGACACAGAACTAGCTCCAATTCATCAATGTAATGTAGGCATGTATTCCGTATATAGTCATACGTGCCTATGGAAAAGAACTTGCATGACATCTTTTGTCCTACCCTCCCGTGGCAGCGGGGTCCTAATGGAAACTAATGGCTATTAAGGCCTCCTTTTAATAGAGTACCGGAACAAAGCATTAGCACATAGTGAATACATGAACTCCTGAAACTATGGTCATCACCGAGAGTGGTCCCGATTATTGTCACCTCGGGGTTGCCGGATCATAACACATAGTAGGTGACTATAGACTTGCAAGATAGGATCAAGAACTCACATATATTCATGAAAACATAATAGGTTCAGATCTGAAATCATGGCACTCGGGCCCTAGTGACAAGCATTAAGCATAGCAAAGTCATAGCAACATCAATCTCAGAACATAGTGGATACTAGGGATCAAACCCTAACAAAACTAACTTGATTACATGATAGATCTCATCCAACCCATCACCGTCCAGCAAGCCTCCGATGGAATTACTCACGCACGGCGGTGAGCATCATGAAATTGGTGATGGAGGATGGTTGATGATGCCGACGGCGACGAATCCCCCTCTCCGGAACCCCGAACGGACTCCAGATCAGCCCTCCCAAGAGGTTTTAGGGCTTGGCGGCGGCTCTGTATCGTAAAACGCGATGATTTCTTTTCCTTTATTTTTTTCTCCCCGAAAGCAAATATATAGAGTTGGAGTTGGCGTCGGAGGAGCTCCTGGGGGCCCGCGAGGTAGGGGGGCGCGCCCTAGGGGGGCGCCCCCCACCCTCGTGGACAGGGTGTGGCCCCCCTGGTTTTCATCTTTGGCGAGGATTTTTTATTATTTTCAACTAGACATTCAGTGGAGTTTCAGGTCATTCCGAGAACTTTTGTTTTCTGCACATAAACAACACCATGGCAATTCTGCTGAAAACAATGTCAGTCCGGGTTAGTTCCATTCAAATCATGCAAGTTAGATTCCAAAACAAGGGCAAAAGTGTTTGGAAAAGTAGATACGACGGAGGTGTATCAACTCCCCCAAGCTTAAACCTTTGCTTGTCCTCAAGCAATTCAGTTGATAAAGTGAAAGTGATAAAGAAAAACTTTTACAAACTCTGTTTGCTCTTGTTGTTGTGAATATGTAAAGCCAGCATTCAAGTTTTCAGCAAAGATCATGACTAAACACATTTGCAATAATTTTCAGGTCTCATGTTTACTCATATCAATAGCATAATCAACTAGCGAGTCATAATAATAAATCTCGGATGACAACACTTCCTCAAAACAATCATAATATAATATAACAAGATGGTATCTCGCTAGCCCTTTCTGAGACCGCAAAACATAAATGCAGAGCACCTTTAAAGATCAAGGACTGACTAGACATTGTAATTCATGGTAAAAGAGATCCAATCATAGTCATACCCAATATAAATTAATAGTAATGAATGCAAATGACAGCTGTGCTCTCCAGCCAGTGCTTTTTAATAAGAGGGTGATGACTCAAAATAAAAGTAAATAGATAGGCCCTTCGCAGAGGGAAGCAGGGATTTGTAGAGGTGCCAGTGTTGGGGAACGTAGCAGAAATTCAAAATTTTCCTACGTGTCACCAAGATCTATCTATGGAGAAACTAGCAACGAGGGGAAGGAGAGTGCATCTACATACCCTTGTAGATCGATAAGCGGAAGCGTTCAAGTGAACGGGGTTGATGGAGTCGTACTCGTTGTGATCCAAATCACCGATGACCAAGTGCCGAACGCACGGCACCTCCGCGTTCAACACACGTACAGCCCGGTGACGTCTCCCACGCCTTGATCCAGCAAGGAGAGAGGGAGAGGTTGACGAAGACTCCATCCAGCAGCAGCACAACGGCGTGGTGGTGATGGAGGAGCATGGCAATCCTGCAGGGCTTCGCCAAGCACCACGGGAGAGGAGAAGGACTTGGGAGAAGGGGAGGGCTGCACCAGAACATTGGTATGGCTGCCCTCCCACCCCCCACATATATATAGGGGCAAGGGAGAGGGGGGAGGCGCAACCTTGGCCCTTCCTCCAAGGAAGGGTGTGGCTAGGAGGAGTCCCTCCTCCCCAAGGCACCTCGGAGGTGCCTTCCCCTTTTAGGACTCTTCCTTTCCTTATCCCTTGGCGCATGGGCCTCTTGGGGCTGGTGCCCTTGGCCCATATAGGCCAAGGTGCACACCCCTACAGCCCATGTGGCCCCCCCGGGGCAGGTGGCCCCACCCGGTGGACCCCCGGGACCCTTCCGGTGGTCCCGGTACAATACCGGTGACCCCGAAACTTGTCCGGTGTCCAAAACAGGACTTCCCATATATAAATCTTTACCTCCGGACCATTCCGGAACTCCTCGTGACGTCCGGGATCTCATCCGGGACTCCGAACAACATTCGGTAACCACATACAAGCTTCCTTTATAACCCTAGCGTCATCGAACCTTAAGTGTGTAGACCCTACGGGTTCGGGAGACATGCAGACATGACCGAGACATTCTCCGGTCAATAACCAACAGCGGGATCTGGATACCCATGTTGGCTCCCACATGTTCCACGATGATCTCATCGGATGAACCACGATGTCAAGGACTTAATCAATCCCGTATACAATTCCCTTTGTCTATCGATACGATACTTGCCCGAGATTCGATCGTCGGTATCCCGATACCTTGTTCAATCTCGTTACCGGCAAGTCTCTTTACTCGTTCCGTAACACATCATCCCGTGATCAACTCCTTTATCACATTGTGCACATTATGATGATGTCCTACCGAGTGGGCCCAGAGATACCTCTCCGTCACACGGAGTGACAAATCCCAGTCTCGATTCGTGCCAACCCAACAGACACTTTCGGAGATACCCGTAGTGTACCTTTATAGCCACCCAGTTACGTTGTGACGTTTGGCACACCCAAAGCACCCCTACGGTATCCGGGAGTTGCGCAATCTCATGGTCTAAGGAAATGATACTTGACATTAGAAAAGCTTTAGCATACGAACTACAAGATCTTGTGCTAGGCTTAGGATTGGGTCTTTGTCCATCACATCATTCTCCTAATCATGTGATCCCGTTATCAATGACATCCAATGTCCATGGTCAGGAAACCGTAACCATCTATTGATCAACGAGCTAGTCAACTAGAGGCTTACTAGGGACATGGTGTTGTCTATGTATCCACACATGTATCTGAGTTTCCTATCAATACAATTCTAGCATGGATAATAAACAATTATCATGAACAAGGAAATATAATAATAACTAATTTATTATTGCCTCTAGGGCATATTTCCAACAGTCTCCCACTTGCACTAGAGTCAATAATCCAGTTCACATCGCTATGTGACTAACACTCAAGGTCACATCCCCATGTGACTAACATCCAAAGAGTTTACTAGTGTCACTAAACTAGTTCACATCATCATGTGATTGAGACTCAATGAGTTTTGGGTTTGATCATGTTTTGCTTGTGAGAGAGGTTTTAGTCAACGGGTCTGCAACATTCAGATCCGTATGTACTTCGCAAATTTCTTATGTCATCTTGTAGATGCAACTACTACGCTACATTTGGAGCTATTCCAAATAACTGTTCTACTATACGAATCCAGTTTACTACTCAGAATAATCTGGATTAATGTCAAAGTTTGCATCGGCGTAACCCTTTACGACGAACTCTTTTACCACCTCCATAATCGAGAAAATTCCTTAGTCCACTAGTTACTAAGGATAACTTTGACCGCTATCCTGTGATCCATTCTTAGATCACTCTTGTACCCCTTGACTGACTCATGGCAAGGCACATTTCAGGTGCGGTACACAGCATAGCATACTGTAGAGCCTATGTCTTAAGCATAGGGGACGACCTTCGTCCTTTCTCTCTATTCTGCCGTGGTCGAGCTTTAAGTCTTAACTTCATACCTTACAACTCAGGCAAGAACTCCTTCTTTGACTGATCCATCTTGAACACCTTCAAGATCATGTCAAGGTATGTGCTCATTTGAAAGTACCATTAAGCGTTTTGATCTATCCTTATATATCTTGATGCTCAATGTTCAAGTAGCTTAATCCAGGCCTTCCATTGAAAAACACTTTCCAAATAACCCTATATGCTTTCCAGAAATTCTACGTCATTTCTGATCAACAATATGTCAACATATATTTATCAGAAATTCTATAGTGCTCCCACTCACTTCTTTGGAAATACAAGTTTCTCATAAACTTTGTATACACCCAAAACTTTGATCATCTTATCAAAGCATACATTCCAACTCCGGGATGCTTACTCCAGTCCTTAGAAGGATTGCTGGAGCTTTGCATACTTATTAGCATCTTTCAGGATGGACAAAACCTTCCGGTTGTATCACATACAACCTTTCCTCAAGAAAATTGTCGAGGAAACAATGTTTTGACATCCTATCTGCAAGATTTCATAAATAATGCAGTAATCGCTAATATAATTCCAACAGACTCTTAGCATCGCTACGAGTGAGAAAGTCTCATCGTAGTCAACTCCTTAAACTTGTCGGAAAACATCTTAACAACAAGTCGAGCTTTCTTAATGGTGATACTTACCATCATTGTCCGTCTTCCTTTTAAAATCCATATGTACCTAACAGCCTTACGACCATCAAGTAGTTCTTCCAAAGTCTACACTTTGTTTTCATACATGGATCCTATCTCGGATTTTATGGCCTCGAGCCATTTATCGGAATCCGGGCCCACCATCGCTTCTCCATGGCTCGTAGGTTCATTGTTGTCTAGCAACATGACTTCCAAGACAGGATCACGTACCACTCTGAAGTAGTACGCATCCTTGTCATCCCACGAGGTTTGGTAGTGACTTGATCTGAAGTTTCATGATCACTATCATAAGCTTCCACTTCAATTGGTGTAGGTGCCACAGGAACAACTCCTGTGCCCTGCCACACACTAGTTGAAGAGACGGTTCAATAACCTCATCAAGTCTCCACCATCCTCCCACTCAATTCTTTTGAGAGAAACTTTTCCTCGAGAAAGGACCCGATTCCAGAAACAATCCCTTATTGCTTTCGGATCTGAGACGGGAGGTATACCCAACTGTTTTGGGTGTCCTATGAAGATGCATTTATCCGCTTTGGGTTCGAGCTTATCAGCCTGAAACTTTTCCACATAAGCGTCGCAGCCCCAAACTTCTAAGAAATGAAAGCTTAGGTTTCTCTAAACCATAGTTCATATGGTGTCATCTCATCGGAATTACGTGGTGCCCTATTAAAGTGAATGTGGTTGTCTTTAATGCCTAACCCATAAACTATCGTGGTAATTCGATAAGAGACATCATGGTATGCATCATATCCAATAGGGTGCAGTTATGATGTTCGGACACACCATCACACTATGGTGTTCCAGGCTGTATTAGTTTTGAAACAATTTCCACAATGTCTTAATTCTGTGCCAAACTCGTAATTCAGATATTCATCTCTATGATCATATCATAGATCTTTTATCCTCTTGTCACGACGATCTTTCAACTTCACCCTGAAATTACTTGAACCCTTCAATAATTCAGACTCTTGATTCATCAAGTAAATATACTCAACATCTACTCAAATCATCTGTGAAGTAAGAACATAACGATATCCACTACACACCTCAGCACTCATTGGACTGCACACATCAAAAATGTATTACTTCCAACAAGTTGCTTTCTAGTTCCATTTTACTGAAACCGAGGCTTTCAGTCATCTTGCCCATGTGGTATGATTTACATGTCTCAAGTGATTCAAAATCAAGTGAGTCCAAACGGTCCATTTGCATGGAGTTTCTTCATGCATATACACCAATAGACATGGTTCGCATGTCTCAAACTTTTCAAAAACGAGTGAGCCCAAAGATCCATCAACATGGAGCTTCTTCATGCGTTTTATACCGATATGACTTACGTCGCAGTGCCACAAGTAGGTGGTACTATCATTACTATCTTTTGGCATGAACACGTGTATCACTACGATCGAGATTCAATAAACCATTCATTTTAGGTGTAAGACCATTGAAGGTATTATTCAAATAAACAGAGTAACCGTTATTCTCCTTAAATGAATAACCATATTGCAATAGACATAATCCAATCATGTCTATGCTCAACGTAAACACCAATCTTGATGGTAGAGGGAGCGTGCGATGCTTGATCATATCAACCTTGGAAACACTTCCAACACATATCGTCAGCTCACCTTTAGCTAGTCTCCGTTTATTCCGTAGCTTTTATTTCGAGTTACTAACACTTAGCAACCGAACCGGTATCTAATACCCTGGTGCTACTAGGAGTACTAGTAAAGTACACATCAACACAATGTATATCCAATATACTTCTATCGACCTTGCCAGCCTTCTCATCTACCAAGTATCTAGGGTAATTCTGCTCCAGTGGTTGTTCCCCTTATTACAGAAGCACTTAGTCTCGGGTTTGGGTTCAACCTTGGGTTTCTTCACTAGAGCAGCAGCTGAATTGCCGTTTCATGAAGTATCCCTTCTTGCCCTTGCCCTTCTTGAAACTAGTGGTTTCACCAACCATCAACAATTGATGCTCCTTCTTGAAACTACTTTTGTGGTGTCAAACATCGCGAATATCTCAAGGATCATCATATATGTCCCCGATACATTATAGTTCATCACGAAACTCTAGCAGCTTGGTGGTAATGACTTCGGAGAAACATCACTATCTCATCTGGAGGATCAACTCCCACTTGATTCAAATGATTGTTGTACTCAGACAATCTAAGCACTAGCTCAACAATTGAGCTTTTCTCCTCAGTTTGCAGGCTGAGAAAATCATCGGAGGTCTTATACCTCTTGACGTGGGCACGAGCCTGAAATCCCAATTTCAGCCCTCAAAACATCTCATATGTTTTGCGATGTTTCAAAAACGTCTTCGGTGCCTCAACTCTAAACCGTTCAACTGAACTATCACGTAGTTATCAAAACGTGTATGTCAGATGTTCGCAACATCCACAGACGACGTTCGAGGTTCAGCACACTGAGCGGTGCATTAAGGACATAAGCCTTCTAAGAAGCAATGAGGACAATCCTCAGTTTACGGACCTAGTCTGCATAATTGCTACTATCAACTTTCAACTAAATTTTTTTCTAGGAACATATCTAAAACGTAGAACTGAAGCGCGAGCTACGACATAATTTGCAAAATCCTTTTGACTATGTTCAGGATAAACAAGTTCATCTTATGAACTCCCACTCAGATAGACATCCCTCTAGTCATCTAAGTGATTACATGATCCGAGTCAACTAGGCCGTGTCCGATCATCACGTGAGACGGACTAGTCAACATCGGTGAACATCTTCATGTTGATCGTATCTTCTATACGACTCATGCTCGACCTTTCGGTCTTCTGTGTTCCGAGGCCATGTCTATACACATGCTAGGCTCGTCAAGTCAACCTAAGTGTTTGCATGTGTAAATCTGTCTTACACCCGTTGTATGTGAACGTTGGAATCTATCACACCCGATCATCACGTGGTGCTTAGAAACGAACGAACTGTCGCAACGGTGCACAGTTAGGGGGAACACTTTCTTGAAATTTTAACGAGGGATCATCTTATTTACTACCGTTGTTCTAAGCAAATAAGATGTATAAACATGATAAACATCACATGCAATCAAATAGTGACATGATATGGCCAATATCATATTGCTCCTTTTGATCTCCATCTTCGGGGCTCCATGATCATCATCGTCACCGGCATGACACCATGATCTCCATCATCATGATCTCCATCATCGTGTCTTCATGAAGTTGTCTCGCCAACTATTACTTCTACTTCTACAGCTAACGGTTAGCAATAAAGTAAAGTAATTACATGACGTTTATGTTGACACGCAGGTCATAAATAAATTAAGACAACTCCTATGGCTCCTGCCGGTTGTCATACTCATCGACATGCAAGTCATGATTCCTATTACAAGAACATGACCAATCTCATACATCACATATATCATTCATCACATCCTTTTGGCCATATCACATCACATAGCATACCCTGCAAAAACAAGTTAGACGTCCTCTAATTGTTGTTTGCATGTTTTACGTGGCTGCTATGGGTTTCTAGCAAGAACGTTTCTTACCTACGCAAAGACCACAACGTGATATGCCAATTGCTATTTACCCTTCATAAGGACCCTTTTCATCGAATCTGATCCGACTAAAGTGGGAGAGACAGACACCCGCCAGCCACCTTATGCAACTAGTGCATGTTAGTTGGTGGAACCGGTCTCACGTAAGCGTACGTGTAAGGTTGGTCCGGGCCGCTTCATCCCACAATGCCGCCGAATCAAGATAAGACTAGTAACGGCAAGCATATTGAACAAAATCAACGCCCACAACTACTTTGTGTTTTACTCGTGCATAGTAACTACGCATAGACCTAGCTCATGATGCCATTGTTGGGGAACGTAGCAGAAATTCAAAATTTTCCTACGTGTCACCAAGATCTATCTATGGAGAAACTAGCAACGAGGGGAAGGAGAGTGCATCTACATACCCTTGTAGATCGCTAAGCGGAAGCGTTCAAGTGAACGGGGTTGATGGAGTCGTACTCGTCGTGATCCAAATCACTGATGACCAAGTGCCTAACGCACGGCACCTCCGCGTTCAACACACGTACAGCCCGGTGACGTCTCCCACGCCTTGATCCAGCAAAGAGAGAGGGAGAGGTTGAGGAAGACTCCATCCAGCAGCAGCACAACGGCGTGGTGGTGATGGAGGAGCATGGCAATCCTGCAGGGCTTCGCCAAGCACCACGGGAGAGGAGAAGGACTTGGGAGAAGGGGAGGGCTGCACCAGAATATTGGTATGGCTGCCCTCCCACCCCCCACATATATATAGGGGCAAGGGAGAGGGGGGGAGGCGCAGCCTTGGCCCTTCCTCCAAGGAAGGGTGCGGCTAGGAGGAGTCCCTCCTCCCCAAGGCACTTCGGAGGTGCCTTCCCCTTTTAGGACTCTTCCTTTCCTTATCCCTTGGCGCATGGGCCTCTTGGGGCTGGTGCCCTTGGCCCATATAGGCCAAGGTGCACACCCCTACAGCCCATGTGCCCCCCCCCCGGGGCAGGTGGCCCCACCCGGTGGACCCCCGGGACCCTTCCGGTGGTCCCGGTACAATACCGGTGACCCCGAAACTTGTCCGGTGTCCAAAACAGGACTTCCCATATATAAATCTTTACCTCCGGACCATTCCGGAACTCCTCATGACGTCCGGGATCTCATCCGGGACTCTGAACAACATTCGGTAACCACATACAAGCTTCCTTTATAACCCTAGCGTCATCAAACCTTAAGTGTGTAGACCCTACGGGTTCGGGAGACATGCAGACATGACCGAGACATTCTCCGGTCAATAACCAACAGCGGGATCTGGATACCCATGTTGGCTCCCACATGTTCCACGATGATCTCATCGGATGAACCACGATGTCAAGGACTTAATCAATCCCGTATACAATTCCCTTTGTCTATCGATACGATACTTGCCCGAGATTCGATCGTCGGTATCCCGATACCTTGTTCAATCTCGTTACCGGCAAGTCTCTTTACTCGTTCCGTAACACATCATCCCGTGATCAACTCCTTGATCACATTGTGCACATTATGATGATGTCCTATCGAGTGGGCCCAGAGATACCTCTCCGTCACACGGAGTGACAAATCCCAGTCTCGATTCGTGCCAACCCAACAGACACTTTCGGAGATACCCGTAGTGTACCTTTATAGCCACCCAGTTACGTTGTGACGTTTGGCACACCCAAAGCACTCCTACGGTATCCGGGAGTTGCACAATCTCATGGTCTAAGGAAATGATACTTGACATTAGAAAAGCTTTAGCATACGAACTACATGATCTTGTGCTAGGCTTAGGATTGGGTCTTTGTCCATCACATCATTCTCCTAATCATGTGATCCCGTTATCAATGACATCCAATGTCCATGGTCAGGAAACCGTAACCATCTATTGATCAACGAGCTAGTCAACTAGAGGCTTACTAGGGACATGGTGTTGTCTATGTATCCACACATGTATCTGAGTTTTCTATCAATACAATTCTAGCATGGATAATAAACGATTATCATGAATAAGGAAATATAATAATAACTAATTTATTATTGCCTCTAGGGCATATTTCGAACAGCCAGAGCTCGGTTTTGAAATAGAGATAAATAATATTTTGAGCGGCATACTTTCATTGTCAACATAACAACTAAGAGATGGCGATATCTTCCATGCTACACACATTATAGGCGGTTTCCAAACAGAATGGTAAAGTTTATACTCCCCCTCCACCAACAAGCATCAATCCATAACTTGCTTGAAACAATGAGTGTCTCCAACTAGCAACAGTCCCAGGGGGAGTTTTGTTTGCAATTATTTTGATTTAGTTTGCATAAAGCATGGGACTGGGCATCCCGGAGACCAGCCATTTTCTCGTGAATGAGGAGCGGAGTCCACTCCTCTTGAGAATAACCCACCTAACATGGAAGATAAGGGCAGCCCTAGTTGATACATGAGTTATTCGAGCATACAAAACAGAATGTTTATTTGAAGGTTTAGAGTTTGGCACATACAAATTTACTTGGAACGGCAGGTAGATACCGCATATAGGAAGGTATAGTGGACTCATCTAGAATAACTTTGGGGTTTAAGGGATTAGTAGAACAATTTGAAAAACACTGGTTTGTCAGATACTTATTTAAAAAAGAACTAACTACGGAGTATCATACTTTGTATTTAGCACTTGGAAGTCTATTATTAAAGCACAACAGTTAGTTCGTTTAACCATATACACATATAACATTTCAATTTATTAATGGTATGATAGTGTTCTTTTTATTACCAAGTTAATGTGGATATTTTCTTTGATATGTGCCAAAAGGTCATGTAGAAATAAAATTGTCAAAATTTTCTTATTACAGACTTTTGAAGAAGTTTCAACATTCGTTAACTCTCCCAACTATATTAAATGTATAGATGTTTTCTGCAGTGAAATAAAATCATATGTTACTAATATTTTAAAAATACACAATCATGTAAACAACCACAAACTGAGCTGCACATTACATTCTCAAATATAGGTCATAATTATTGAAGGGAGAGACGACAACATGATGTATATATAATCATGTCATTCTACCAAATAGCTAAACAAACATGAGGCCATGAGTTGCTAGCATTTTCTTAATATCATAAACACGTATTTTCTTGGGACTCATTCTGTATTATCCAAGTGTAGTCACTAAAAGGTGGTACACCATGACATCAAGAACACAACGCAGTGATTTAATTAGGAGTTCATAGCTGAACTTAGCTGCAGTTTTGTAATCAAGTAAGCATTTCTGAATGATAATATTGGTAAATACCAAATACAGAGAGCATGTTAATAACAATAGATAATCTGAGCAAACTTGCAGCCGCTGTGGCCAAAACGTGTTGGGTTTCGTATCAGAAAGCATTGAATTTGATGGAGGAACTTTCTTCTTCCAGGACACAACATTTGAAATGTACCTGTTTACTTATAGCTCCTCAACATGATAGTCTTGTGAGGCGGTTCCCCTTACTTGTTTCATAACATAACTTATGTGTTAGATTTAACAATCCATAAGTTAAGAGTCACATTTGCTTTATTTGAATAACTTATTTAGAAAGATATAACACATGCAATAGTAACAAATATATATTGTGTCCCAGGGCAAAAGGATTTGTTCCTAAGTAATGACCCTTTTTATCTGTATGTTTGCATAAAAAAAATCCAGTGGAACTATAGCAGATCATTGTTCCAAAAAACTAAAAACAAAAGGCACATTTTCAAGTTTGGAGGACTACTGTTCCAGACTCGTTGACATATAGAAATTTAGAGCTACAATTGGTCGCTCCCAAATATATTCTGGTATGTAAACAATGGGCATCATATGTTAGTAGGAGTTCAATTAATCCCTGTTTTACTACCTCTTTCCATTTTTTGCAAACCGGTCTCACTTTTGCCATACTCATAAGTTGCGCAGAGCAGCAGACAGGTCCAGTCCGTTCATTTTCATAAGATATGACAATACCTTTGATCACAAACCAAGAGATAAGTGAGGAAAAAAAGCCAAAGTGGAGCTGAGATACTAACGGGCAAGAATAGTCAGAGTTGTCAAACTATGTGATTATTGCTAGATGTTGTAAAAAAATGTGAATATTCCTTGAACAATCTTAAGCCTACAAATATCAGTGCAGCAAGAGAGAAGTAAATCAGTGAATCTAGTATGTGCGCCACAGTTAGCACCATTGTGTGTACTGTGCAGTGCACTTGAAAAACAGAACTCTTGTATGAATTATCTAGAAAGTTGTGCAGAGATAAGTTGCTCACACAAATTACTTTATAACATATAATACATGGTACTGACTTCGGCATTCTTGCAAATTAATTATCATCGAAATCTCTGCTAATTCAGAAGAGCGTAACAGTATGTCTGACGAAGATATTTAGATAAGAGAAGTGATTTTTAAGGGTTTCATTTATATAGAGGATCGAATTTGCATGGTACAATGGCCTTGTAATTTTCAGGGAATGTACAAATAACCAAAATCAGAGAAGACACGTGAGAATTTATATTAGCAAACATAGCTAGCGATCCCTTGGCCTCGCAATGCATTTCCTGCTGAGGATTCTTCGTTTTCAAATCCAAGGATCAAATTGTTGATGGCTAAGCTGCACCTCTCCATTGGGCACTGCAAGAGGCGAAATTCAGGAGGTACAATGGCCAACCTAGGCATGGAGCAGGGAGGCTAAAGCAGCACCGCTACCTTGATCCCGTCGATAGATGTATCCTGATGGCTGGTACTGTGTACATATACGTACTCAGATTATTTCCTACTCTCGTACTAAGCAACACACTGGCCGGTGCAAAATCTGAACCTTTTACAAAATCTGAATCACCTATGTTCGATGGATGATAACAATCATGTTTCCTAGGTTGAGAGAAACATGATTACAATAGGAGAAGATGGATTGGATCATACCTATTTTTCAGATTGATGCAGGACAGCCAGGGCTTGGTGGTACACTAATGGCACCGCCCATGGCGGGGAGAACAGATGATGTACAGACACACGATTGGTTGCTCTACTTAAAAATTGAGATTGAAAGCTTGAGGTGGAACACGTAACATAGCTGATGGATTTCTTGCAAGGTGAGATTCAAAGGTTCAAGAGGAACACGATTAGGAGAGTCGAGAGCGCACACCTGATTTCATGGAGAAGAATTGTCTCCAGCCATTGGTAGGAGAGCAGGATTGAAAGGAAGGAGGCTACGTCAAAGTGGAGTAGTCCATGGAGATTTTATTTGGCAGTTTTGTTGATGGAGACTTTTACGGGAGATCAGCATGATCGTGGATTTTGTTTTCCCTTTTTTGTGGGAGTATTTTAGGGGATGGAGACTTCCCTTCTTTTTTTTACACAAACAGTTGGAGGCTTTATTTGTTCCATTACAACAATGAACGTGTCAGATGCCTTTTTTTATGGGATGGGACCATCCATGTTACATAAGTTTTCTTTTGAGGTAAATACATCAAGAGTCATAGAACTTGCACGTGATGGTCAGTTTGGTGCATAAACTTGCAAAATACGTGTTTCTGGTCATCAAACTTGCGTGGACGTGCAAATACGGTCACATTTCCTGTACATGGATGTATTCACTGCCTACATAGCATGCCAGCGTGGCCGGGGCCCATTGTCAGTGGCTGAATCGTTGTGCATGTGATATTTTTTATAGAAACACCCTCAAGTTTTTTAATACTTCATACAAAAGCCCTCCATTCATTCATTCTGCACTATATTATGTTTTATCTAGATTTTCTAATATATTTTTTGAATTCTAAGCGCATCTCTAGCAAATCCCTCATATCGTGCCGACCCTTAAAATAATCGCCAGTTTGTGGTTTTGCGCCAAAAGGTTGTCTGAACAGACACTGTAAACACACTATAAGGGTCCGCATATAAGGGGTCTGCTACAGATACTCTAACGGAAATTGGTTGCTTTGTCCGTAAAAAATATATACATTCATTCCGAAAAATACTCAAAACAGAAATCTAGTCAATCTGTCCAAAAAATTTATCTAGAATATAAGTTGTTTTCTTACATAGAAAAAACAAAAGCAAAATACATAAGATAAATTGTGTTTATCTTTTTATGTGTCATTGTGGCTGGATGGTCCGAACCCGGCTTCCACCTTTCACGAACCCTTTTCTGGTTTTGATTTCTATTTTAATTAGGACGGTGCTCGTATATAAAGCTAATTGTGCACGTTAGACGTCAAACGTCAGTTAGCCGATTAGCGGGCAATATGCATGCGAATTGCAGGTGTGGTCGAATCCCATCAATACTGATCCATCCTTTTTTTTGTTTTATTTCAGAATTTTCTATGTAAAAAAATGAAATGCAAGGGTGCTTTCTGAAGAAAAAAACGCATGCGGATTACCCACCTCCTCAGCCACTGACAGCGGGCCCATGTAATGTTGGCACGCCACGCATGCATGTAATACACCCAGCTACGGTAGAAAGCACCGTATTTGCATGCCCACGCAAGTTTGATGACTAGAAACATGTATTTTACAAATTTATGCACCAAACTGACCGTCACGTGCAAGTTCTATGACTGCGCGTGTATTTACCTCTTTTCTTTTTATCTTGTACGTAAGTTTTATAATCCAACGGTTTAGTTAATTTTGATGATGTGGATTAATGAGACGACTTTAATGGTGCCTCCAATTAGTAAATATATAAGATATATAAGATTGGATGCAAGCATGAGTAGGATATAATCCACCATGAACATAAATACCGTGAAGGCTATGTTGATTTGTTTCAACTACATGTGTGAACATGTGCCAAGTCAAGTCACTTAAATCATTCAAAGGAGGATACCACCCCTTCATACCACATCACAACCATTTTAATAGCATGTTGGCACGCAAGGTAAATCATTATAACTCATAGCTAATCAAGCATGGCATAAGCAACTATGATCTCTAATTATCATTGCAAACATGTTTATTCATAATAAGCTGAATCAAGAACGATGAACTCATCATATTTACAAAAACAAGAGAGGTCGAGTTCATACCAGCTTTTCTCATCTCAGTCAGTCCATCATATATCATCATAATTGCCTTTCACTTGCACGACCGAACGATGTGAATAATAATAAGAGTGCATGTGCATTGGACTAAGCTGGAATCTGCGAGCATTCAATAAACAGGAGAAGACAAGGCAATATGGGCTCTTGGTTAAATCAATAATAATGCATATAAGAGTCACTTCAACTATTTAATCATGGTCTTCTCCTATCGACCCCCAAAGAAAAGAAAAGAAATAAAAACTATTTACACGGGAAAGCTCCCAACAAGCATAAGAAGAACGGGAGATCTTTTTGGGTTTTCTTTTAATTATTAATACTACAGCAAGAAAGTAAACTAGCTAGGAGCTATTACTAATTTTTTTGGTTTTTCTTAAAGTTTATCAAACACACAAGAAGAAAGCAGTAAAAAGAAAATAAACTGGCATGGATATTACAGTGAAAGAGTATGAGCACCGACATCTAGCAATGAGTGTGTGTGAACATAAATGTAATGTCGGTGGGAAATACGTACTCCCCCAAGCTTAGGCTTTTGGCCTAAGTTGGTTCATTGCCAGGGATGGCCTGGCGGATATCCGTAGGTGTAGCTAGGGTCGTACTGCGATGCAGCAGCTATCGCCTCCTGAGCTGCAGCGTGGCGTCGGGCTGCCTCCGCTCTCCTCTCGTACTCATCTGCCTCCTCTCTGGTAATAATATATCTTCGTTTTGCCTGATAATCAAAGAAGGCAGGAGCAGGGAGAGTAATACGGACAACACGCCGTTTGTCAAAGATTAGTCGATACAGAAGAGGTGATTCATTCCTCTCGACAAACTGGTGAGTGACCATAGAATTAAAATCTAAATAATTAGGAGGCAACTCCATATCATCCTCACGAACGTCCACCTCAAGAAAATCAGCTAAGCGGGTTGCATAAATTCCTCCAAAGAAATCTCCATTATATCTATTATGATGCAACCTACGTGCTATAGTGGCTCCCATATTATAAGATTGGTCTCCTAGCACAGCACTCCTAAGAATACTGAGGTCAGGCACACACATATGACATGCTTCATCCTTACCAATTATGCACCTACCTATGAAGAGAGCAAAATAATGTATAGCGGGAAAGTGAATGCTCCCTATGGTAGCTTGTGCTATATCTCTAGATTCCCCTACAGTTATACCAGCAAGAAAGTCTCTAAATTCAGATTTACAGGGATCGCTAGCACTACCCCATTGTGGAAGTTTGCAAGCAGAAGTAAAATCCTCTAAGTCCATGGTATAAGATTTGTCATAAAGATCGAACATGACAGTTGGAGAATTACGTGAAGATGAAAATTCAAACCTCCTCACAAATGAACTAGTGAGTTGTTGGTACTGGGGGCATTTGTCTGCCTCAAAGCTCACAAGATCGGCGTTACGCAAATATGCATTAAATTCTTCCTTGTTCCCGCTCGATCCATAAAATTTTCTGAAGGCCACTCACAAGGCCGCACTGGAGCGTCTCTTGGTGGTTCCTCGTCAGCATCACGTATTGCAAGTCTGGGTCCTTGCTTTCTTGAAGAACCACCTTGGAACATTTTCCTAAGCATATTTCTTCCTCTGAAAAAATTCTGAAATTTTTAGTAACTTCAAACGAAAGTGAACCAAGCTCAACAAAATTGATAGCAGCTACTCCTACAAGTGCCTAGAGCCTATATCAAGCATTAGAACTACTTGGAACCATATAAATTTGACATGCAAGCTCAAGAACATGGTCACCTATGCAGCACAAATTTGCAATGAATAAAGCACTAGAGCAAAAACTAATTGAACCAATGGAGGAGTCACATACCAAGGAACAATCTCCCCATGCAGTTTTGTGAGAGGTGCTTTGAGCAAGGAGGTCGAAAATCGCAGCAAAGTGAGCTAGAACTCGTGCTTGAGCCAGATATTCATGTTTGTGGGAGGAAGAAGAAGTGGATGGGTGCAGAAATAAGTGGAGGAGGGCCACCATGGGCCCACGAGGCAGGGGGCGCGCCCTGGGGGGTAGGGCGCACCCTCCACCCTCGTGGCCAGGTGGCAGCTCCCTCCGCAATGTTTTCAGTACCATAAATCCTCAAATATTCCAAAAAAAATCATATTAAATTGGCATGGCATTTGGAGGACTTTTATTTTCAGGGTATTTTTATATTGCACGGATAAATCAGGAAACAGACAGAAAAATACTATTTTTACTTTATTTCAACTAAATAACAGAAAATAGAAAGAGGGTACAGAAGGTTGTGCCTTCTAGTTTCATCCATCTCATGCTCATCAAAAGGAATCCACTAACAAGGTTGATCAAGTCTTGTTAACAAACTCATTCCGATTAACATGGAACCGGAGAAATTTTGAATAACACTATGTTACCTCAACGGGGATATGCACATCCCCTATAATAAGTATATCATATTTCTTCTTGACAGTAGGAAGAATAAATTCAAAACCTCCAAATATAATCGATGGAATTTTTCCAATAGAATTGATACTATGAACTTGAGGTTGTTTCCTCGGAAAGTGTACTGCATGCTCATTACCATTAACATGAAAAGTGACATTGCCTTTGTTGCAATCAATAACAGCCCCTGTAGTATTCAGAAAAGGTCTTCCAAGAATAATAGACATACTATCGTCTTCGGGAATATCAAGAATAACAAAGTCCATTAAAATAGTAACGTTTGCAACCACAACAGGCACATCCTCACAAATACCGACAGGTATAGCAGTTGATTTATCAGCCATTTGCAAAGATATTTCAGTAGGTGTCAACTTATTTAAATCAAGTCTACGATATAAAGAGAGAGGCATAACACTAACACCGGCTCCAAGATCACATAAAGCAGTTTTAACATAGTTTCTTTTAATGGAACATGGTATAGTAGGTACTCCTGGATCTCCAAGTTTCTTTGGTATTCCACCCTTAAAAGTATAATTAGCAAGCATGGTGGAAATCTCAGCTTCCGATATCTTCCTTTTATTAGTGACAATATCTTTCATATATTTAGCATAAGGATTCATTTTGAGCATATTAGTTAATCGCATACGCAAAAAGATAGGTCTAATCATTTCAGCAAAGCGCTCAAAATCCTCATCATCCTTTTTCTTGGATGGTTTGGGAGGAAAAGGCATGGGTTTCTGAACCCATGGTTCTCTTTCTTTACCATGTTTCCTAGCAACAAAGTCTCTCTTATCATAACGTTGATTCTTTGATTATGGGTTATCAAGATCAACAGCAGGTTCAATTTCTACATCATTATCATTACTAGGTTGAGCATCATCATGAACATCAGCATTAGCATTTTCATTAGGTTCATGTTCATTACCAGATTGTGTTTCAGCATCAGACATAGAGATATCATTGAGATCCTCAGGTGGTTCAGCAATAGGTTCACTAGAAGTTTGCAAAGTCCTATCATTTTTCTTTTTCTTCCTTTTAGAAGAATTAGGTATATCAATATTATTTCTCTAAGAATCTTTCTCAATTCTCTTAGGGTGGCCTTCAGGATACAAAGGTTCCTGAGTCATTCTACCAGTTCTAGTAGCCACTCTAACAGCATAATCATTTTTCTTACAATTCATTTCGTTGAGCAAATTATTTTGAGCCTTAAGTACTTTTTCTACTTGAGTGGTAATCATAGAAGCATGTTTGCTAACAAGTTGAAGTTCACCTCTAATATTAGCCATATAATCACCCAAGTGTTTAATCATATAAGCATTTTGTTTTAATTGTCTACCAAAATAAGCATTGAAATCTTCTTGCTTAACCAAAAAGTTATAAAACTCATCCAGACATGGGCTAGCAATTTTAGTAGGAGGGATTTCAGCTCTATCATATCTATAGAGAGAATTTACCTTTACTACCTGTGTCGGGTTATCAAGACCAGGAGGCTCTTCAATAGGTAGAGGATTAAGATCATATGTTTCTTCAACAGGTGGTAGATTAAGACCATGTATTTCTTCAATAGGAGGTAAATTCTTAACATCTTCAGCTTTAATACCTTTTTCTTTCATAGATTTCTTTGCCTCTTGCATATCTTCAGGACTGAGAAATAGAACACCTCTCTTCTTCGGAGTTGGTTTAGGAATAGGCTCAGTAATTGGCTCAGGAGCTGGCTCAGGAAGTGTCCAATTATTTTCTTTTGTCAACATATTATTCAATAGAATCTCAGCTTCATCCAGTGTTCTTTCCCTGAAAACAGAACCAGCACAACTATCCAGGTAATCTCTGGAAGCATCGGTTAGTCCATTATAAAAGATATCAAGTATTTCATTTTTCTTAAGAGGATGATCAGGCAAAGCATTAAGTAACTTGAGAAGCCTCCCCCAAGCTTGTGGGAGACTCTCTTCTTCAATTTGCACAAAGTTGTATATTTCCTTTAAAGCAGCTTGTTTCTTATGAGGAGGGAAATATTTAGCAGAGAAGTAATAAATCATATCCTAGGGACTACGCACACAACTAGGATCAAGAGAATTAAACCATATCTTAGCATCACCCTTTAATGAGAATGGAAATATTTTAAGGATATAAAAGTAGCGAGATATCTCATCATTAGTGAACAGGGTGGCTATATCATTTAATTTAGTAAGATGTGCCACAACAGTTTTAGATTCATAGCCATGAAAACGATCAGATTCAACCAAAGTAATTATATCAGGATCAACAGAGAATTCATAATCCTTATCAGCAACACAAATAGGTGAAGTAGCAAAAGCAGGGTCAGGCCTCATTTTATCTTTAAGAGATTGCTTATTCCATTCAGCTAATAACCTCTTGAGTTCATATCTATCCTTGCAAGCTAGAATAGCTGCAGAAGCTTCCATATCAAAAACATAACCCTCAGGAATAATAGGCCTATCTTCATCATCACTTTCATCATTATAATCAGTTTCAATAATTTCTTTCTCTCTAGCCCTAGCAATTTATTCATCAAGAAATTCACTAAGGGGCACAGTAGTGTCAAGCATAGAAGTAGTTTCATCATAAGTATCATGCATAGCAGAAGTGGCATCATCAATAACATGTGACATATCAGAACGAATAGCTGAAGTAGGTTTAGGTGTCGCAAGCTTACTCATAACAGAAGGTGAATCAAGTGCAGAGCTAGATGGCAGTTCCTTACCTCCCCTCGTAGTTGAGGGATAAATTGATGTCTTAGCATCTTTCAAGTTCTTCATAGTGACCAGCAGATATAAATCCCAAGTGACTCAAAGAATAGAGCTATGCTCCCCGGCAACGGCGCCAAAAATTAGTCTTGATAACCCACAAGTGTAGGGGATCGCAACAGCTTTCGAGGGTAGAGTAATCAACCCAAATTTATTGATTCGACACAAGGGGAGCCAAAGAATATTCTAAAGTATTAGCAGTTGAGTTGTAAATTCAACCACACCTAGATAACTTATATATCTGCAGCAAAGTATTTAGTAGCAAAGTAATATGATAGTAGTGGTAACGGTAACAAAAGAGTAACGAAAGCAAAAGTAATATTTTCGGTGTTTTGTAGTGATTGTAACAGTAACAACGGGAAAGTAAATAAGCGAAGACCAGCATATGGAAAGCTCGTAGGCATTAGATCGGTGATGGAAAATTATGCCAAATGCGGTTCATCATGTAACAATCATAACATAGGGTGACACAGAACTAGCTCTAATTCATCAATGTAATGTAGGCATGTATTCCGAATATAGTCATACGTGCTTATGGAAAAGAACTTGCATGACATCTTTTGTCCTATCCTCCCGTGGCAGCGGGGTCCTAATGGAAACTAAGAGATATTAAGGCCTCCTTTTAATAGAGTACCGGAACAAAGCATTAGCACATAGTGAATACATGAACTCCTCAAACTATGGTCATCACCGGGAGTGGTCCCGATTATTGTCACCTCGGGGTTGCCGAATCATAACACATAGTAAGTGAATATAGACTTGCAAGATAGGATCAAGAACTCACATATATTCATGAAAACATAATAGGTTCAGATCTGAAATCATGGCACTTGAGCCCTAGTGACAAGCATTAAGCATAGCAAAGTCATAGCAACATCAATCTCAGAACATAGTGGATACTAGGGATCAAACCCTAACAAAACTAACTCGATTACATGATAGATCTCATCAAACCTATCACCGTCCAGCAAGCCTATGATGGAATTACTCACGCACGGCAGTGAGCATCATGAAATTGGTGATGGAGGATGGTTGATGATGACGACAGCGATGAATCACCCTCTTTGGAGCCCCGAACGGACTCCAGATCAGCCCTCCCGAGAGGTTTTAGGGCTTGGCGGCGGCTTCGTATCGTAAAACGCGATGATTTCTTCTCCTTTATTTTTTTCTCCCCGAAAGCAAACATATAGAGTTGGAGTTGGCGTCGAAGGAGCTCCAGGGGGCCCACGAGGTAGGGGGGCGCGCCCTAGGGGGGCGCCCCCACCCTCGTGGACAGGGTGTGGGCCCCCTGGTCTTCATCTTTGGCGAGGATTGTTTATTATTTTCAACTAGACGTTCCGTGGAGTTTCAGGTCATTCCGAGAACTTTTGTTTTCTGCACATAAACAACACCATGGCAATTCTGCTGAAAACAGCGTCAGTTCGGGTTAGTTCCATTCAAATCATGCAAGTTAGAGTCCAAAACAAGGGCAAAAGTGTTTGGAAAAGTAGATACGACGGAGACGTATCAGTGCCCACCCCTACAGGGTGCGCCCCCTGCCTCGTGGGCCCACGGTGGCTCCCCTCCACTTATGACAGCCACCACACACTTCTTCTTCCTCCCAAAAAAATCACCATCCAGCTCAAGCACGAGTTCTAGCTCATTTTGCTGCGATTTTCGATCTCCTTGCTCAAAGCACCTCTCACAAAACTGCTTTGGGGGATTGTTCCTTGGTATGTGACTCCTCCATTGGTCCAATTAGTTTTTGTTCTAGTGCCTTATTCATTGAAAATTTGTGCTGCCTAGGTGACCATGTTATTGAGCTTGCATGTCAAATTTATATGGTTTCAAGTAGTTCTAATGCATGATATAGTCTCTTGGCACTTGTAGGAGTAGTTACTATCAATTTTGTTGAGCTTGGTTCACTTTTATTTGAAGTTACTAAAAATTTCAGAAATTTTTCAAAGGAAGAAATATGTTTAGGAAAATGTACCAAGGTGGTTCTTCAAGGAAACAAGGACCCAGGCTTGCAATGCGTGATGCCGATTATGAGCCACCAAGGAATGCTCCAGTGCGGCCTTGTGAATGGCCTTCAGAGGACTTCATGGATCGAGCAGTAATTAAGGACGAATTTAACGCATATTTGTGTAATGCTGATCTTGTGAGCTTCGAGGCAGAAAAGTGCTGCCAGTACCACTATCTCACTAGTTCCTTTGTGAGGAGGTTTGAATTTTCATATTCACGCAATTCTCAAACTGTCCTGTTTGATCTTTATGAAAATTCTTATACTATGGACTTAGAGGATTTTACCACCGCTTGCAAACTTCCACAATGGGGTAGTGCTAGTGAACCTCACAAATCTGAATTTAGAGATTTTCTTGCTAGTATAACTGTGGGGGAATCTAGAGACATAGCACAAGCTACCATAGGGAGCATTCATTTTCCTGCTATACATTATTTTGCTCTCTTCATAGGTAGGTGCATAAATGGTAAGGATAAAGCATGTCACATGTGTGTCCCTGACCTCAGTATTCTTAGGAGTGCTGTGTTAGGAGATAAATCTTATAATTTGGGAGCCATTGTTGCACGTAGGTTGCATCATAATAGAATTAATGGAGATTTCTTTGGTGGAATTTATGCAACCCGCTTAGCTGATTTTCTTGATGTAGCCATACGTGATGATGATATTGAGTTGCCTCCTACTTATCTAGACTTTAATGCTATGGTTCACCATCAGGTTGTCGAGAGGAATGAACCACCTCTCCAGTACCGACTAATCTTTGACAGGCGTCACGCCGTCAATATTGTTCTCCGTGCCCCTACTCTATTTGACTTTCAGGCAAAGGGGAGACATTTTATAACCAGAGAGGAGGCAAATGAGTACGAAAGGAGGACGATGGCAGCTCGCCTCCAAGCTGCAGCCCACGATGCAATAGCTGGTGCATCTTAGTACGACCCCAACTACAACTTTGGATATCCGCCAGGCCATCCGTGGCAATAAACCAATTTAGGCCAAAAGCCTAAGCTTGGGGGAGTACGTATTTCTCACCAATATTACATTCATGTTCACACACTCATTGCTAGATGTCGATGCTCATACTTTTTCATAGTAATATCCATGCTAGTTTATTTTCTTTTTCTTGCTTTCTTCTTGTGTGTTTGATAAACCTTAAGAAAAACAAAAAAATTAGTTGTAGCTTTTAGTTAGTTTACCTTTCTTGCTGTAGTAGTAATAATTAAAAGAAAACCCAAAAATATGTCTTGTTCTTCTTTTGCTTGTTGGGAGCTTTCCCGTGTAAATAGTTTTATTTCTTTTCTTTTCTTTGGCGGTCGATAGGAGAAGACCATGATTAAATTGTTGAAGTGGCTCTTATATGCATTATTATTGATTGAACTAAGAGCCCATATTGCCTTGTCTTCTCCTGTTTATTGAATGCTCGCAGATTCCAGCTTAGTCCAATGCACGTGCACTCTTATTTTCACATCGTTCGGTCATGCAAGTGGAAGGCAATTATGACGATATATGATGGATTGATTGAGATGAGAGAAGCTGGTATGAACTCAACCTCTCTTGTTTTTGTAAATATGGTTAGTTCATCGTTCCTGATTCAGCCTATTATGAATAAACATGTTTGCAATGACAATTAGAGATTATAGTTGCTCGTGCCATGCTTGATTAGCTATGAGTTATAATGGTTTACCTTGCGTGCCAACATGCTATTAAAATGGTCGTGATGTGGTATAGTGGGGTGGTATCCTCCTTTGAATGATTCAAGTGACTTGACTTGGCACATGTTCACACATGTAGTTGAAACAAATCAACATAGCCTTCATGATATTTATGTTCATGGTGGATTATATCCTACTCATGGTTGCACTCAATGTCTATTAATTTTACTGCATGTTCATGACTGTTGTCGCTCTCTAGTTGGTTGCTTCCCAGTCTTTTGCTAGCCTTCATTTGTACTAAGCGGGAATACTGCTTGTGCATCCAATCCCTTAAACCCCAAAGTTATGCCATATGAGTCCACCAATACCTTCCTATATACGGTATCTACCTGCCGTTCCAAGTAAATTTGTATGTGTCAAACTCTAAACCTTCAAATGAAATTCTGTTTTGTATGCTCGAATAGCTCATGTATCAACTAGGGATGTCCGTATCTTCCATGCTAGGCGGGTTATTCTCAAGAGGAGTGGACTCCGCTCCTCACTCACAAGAAAATGGCTGATCACCGGGATGCCCAGTCCCATACTTTATGCAAATCAAATCAAAATAATTGCAAACAAAACTCCCCTTGGGACTGTTGTTAGTTGGAGGCACTCGTTGTTTCGAGCAAGCCATGTATTGATGCTTGTTGGTGGAGGGGAGTATAAACTTTACCATTCTGTTTGGGAACCGCCTATAATGTGTGTAGCCTGGAAGATATCGCCATCTCTTGGTTGTTATGTTGACAATAAAAGTATGCCGCTCAAAATATTATTTATCTCTGCTTTAAAACCGAGCTCTGACACCTCTACAAATCCATGCTTCCCTCTGCGAAGGGCCTATCAATTTACTTTTATGTTGAGTCATCACCCTCTTATTAAAAAGCACTAGCTGGAGAGCACTGCCGTCATTTGCATCCATCACTATTAATTTATATTGGGTATGACTATGACTGGATCTCTTTTACCATGAATTACAATGTCTAGTCAGTCCTTGATCTTTAAAGGTGCTCTGCATTTATGTTTTGCGGTCTTAGAAAGGGCTAGCGAGATACCATCTTGTTATATCATATCATGATTGTTTTGAGAAAGTGTTGTCATTCGAGATTTATTATTATTGCT
>NC_141879.1:751569132-751571632 GCF_056163025.1 Triticum urartu | reverse complement strand
GACCGTAGTTCATTACGAACACTATTGGGCGCACATTTTCAGTACTAACATTTCTAAGTGCAGGAAGAAAATTTGTCTTGACAGTATCAAGTTCCTCAAGCCATGAAACATAATGACTGAGCTCCTCGCAGTTGAGTTCAGCCCCAGGACAGTATACGGTCCTGTCTACCAAGCGCTGGACATGTTTGCTTGCACCAAAATAAGCTGACAATACAAATTAGTTGTCAACTATTTTTGAATAAACAATATCAAAGACATAAATATGGTTGGGAAACTTACATAATGGTATAACTGGAGGCGTCTGCACATCGACCCAGATGTCGGTATTACCTTCAATATCATCTTCCGGACGAATATCAAAGGTGATAACCATATCAGGCTCAAATGCATAAGTCTTGCATAGTGCTCGCCACGTTTTGCATCCAAAATAGGTGTAGTCGTCTGAATTGTATAACTTTGCATGGAAAATATAACCATGCTCGGTCTTCAAGTAAACTTTCTTTTCCTCCATACTATGACTGAAACCTATCTTATCCAATACAAAAACTCTTGCATGGCAGGGGATACGCTAGTAGAATAGTAAAAAAAATATAAGTTGAAGCAAATGAAGCAGATGTCATGCTTAATTACGAAAAAAAGACTTGTCGTTGTGACTTACTGTATCCACTTCGAAGTTCTCGTCCAGCTTGATGCTGAAGCGCCTATCATCATCTAGGAAGATTCCGTCGCACAGGCCGTGCTCGTCTTTGCAGTATTTGCAAATACCGAAATCCTTTTCGTCGTCAGACATTTCCTATGTTCATAGTTAAAACATTAATTGAAAATTGATCGAAGACAACTACCAAGATACTCAACACACAAATCCAAGGCACTCGATATTACCTACATATTCTGGCACAAGTCATGCCAAAATTCACGGAAAAATCTGGCATGACCTTTGCTAAAATAGGACATATCGAGCGCCTGAAATTTGCCGGAACGGAAATGAATCAACACTCCGGCAAAACATAGGCCACTCGAAGGTGTAACCTGCAAACATGACCGGCCACTTGGATATTGAGCAACACTAGATATACATTTCAAAATATCTTATAGGACTCAAATTAGCATGCATTCAATAAGCAAAAGTAAATCATCTCATGCGTCAGTACATCGTCGAATATTATCACTAATACATCACGAATAGTGTCATACATATAACATCACTAATACAACTAAAACTCTAGCACACGGCGGGTATCGGCGCGGGCGGTGGACACCCACAGAGAAGGCACCATCACGGGATCATAGCTCCAGTGAGATTCCCGGAGAACCTGCCAGGTATTGGAGAACGGCCTGTGCTCCAACGCAAACAAGTAGAGACGGACGTGCGCGTCCTCCTCACTGACACGGTGACGCACCATCTCCGCGGAGTCCTCGAGCCTCTGGATCGTCACTGGCCCACGCGACCGCCACCAAAGAAGGTTCGGGTCAACGACAGGCTGGCTCCTCACCAACCTGCGCCCCCCGGTAGGTAGCGCCTGCCAGTACCACCCCGGCGGAGCCCAGCCCCGACATGGCCGATCTGGTCAAGCAGGTGTCGTCCTCCGCCGACTCGACGACGAGGATGCGGGATAGGCATCGTCCACGTCGAGGCAGGAAAAATTGCTTTAACTAAAAAATAGAAACAAGTTCTTACTAACTAGTTCTATTAATTCAACTAGCTCTTACTAAAAATAAACTTACTATAAATAAAAATATTCTAGTACCTAATTAGTACCTAGTTCTTACTAACTAATTAGTACCTAGGAACTACTGCCCTAATTACCATCTAAGTAATTAACTAACTAGCACTAAAAATAGCCTAGGGTTCATACTAACTAGCACTAAATAGCTAGGGTTCATACTAAGCAGAGAAGAGGGATCGGAAGGGGAGAGAGGGATCAGAAGGGGAGAGTGCTTACAGAGGGTGGGGAGAGAGATGGGGTCGGGGGAGATGGCGGCACCGAGGCGCGGCGAGGCGGGATCGGGGGAGACAGCGGCGAGGCGGGGTCGGGGGAGACGGCGGCGAGGCGGGGTCGGGGGAGACGGCGGCGAGGCGGGGTCGGGAATTGGGGGGAAGCAGACGAGAGGGAATTAGGCCGCGCGGGGGGGTTAGGTGAAAATAGCTTTAACTGTAGCGTGGGGAGGAAAAACGCGCTGCTGCTAAAATCTGTAGTAGTAGCGCTGTTCGTAGAAGGGCGCTACTACTAGACCTAGCACGTCGGGAACGGTGTGGCAATTATAGTAGTAGCGCTTTCTGTTCCTGCCGCGCTACTGCTAAGCGGCTAACAGTAGCGCGGTTCTGCCAAACGCTAAGTAGCGGTAGCGCCTCATTTTAACAAGCGCTACTGGTAACATTCTGTGTATAAGGTTTTCCCTAGTAGTGTTAGTTTGGATGATGGAATATTCGCTGTTCTGATTGTTGAGATACTGCAAATCCACTTATCCAACAATTTCAGTCCATTTTCCTACTTTTTCT